>NC_025704.1:22192739-22245168 GCF_000633955.1 Camelina sativa | reverse complement strand
AAAAAAAAAAAAAAAAAAAAAAAAAAAAAAAAAAAAAAAAAAAAAAAAAAAAAAAAAAAAAAAAAAAAAAAAAAGCTAATGGCTATTCACATAGAGAGATGTCCAATTTAATGTTGGCGATTTGGTGTGGATTGTGTTAACTAAAGATTGATTTTTGGCTCGCACTTACAAGAAGCTGAAAGCTCAAAAGATTGGACCGTTGGAGGTGCGGATCAATAATATGCACACGGATGATGTCTTCAATGTCAACCATTTGGTTCCTTATCTTCCAAAAGATGACATGGCACATTAAGGGACAAATTTTTCTCCACCCTAAGTGACCTGATATAGCGACATCTTCACTCTTTTCTTTTTAGGCTTTCATTCACAAAAACTTGAACTTGTTTCTCTGAAGAACGAGAACTTGTTCTCCTTTGAAGTCTTTTAACTTTCTGTTTTTCTTTCACGAAAACCTTAAGCTCCGACCAAGCTAGGTTTGACTTTTGATCACTACATACTCGAGTGCCGCTAGTTTCTACCCCATCCCCCGGAATATATAGTGACACTAAAGATGAATTTGATTGCCTTTAACCTAAGAAAAAAAAAATTACAAGAGTTTGAGCTTCAAAATTAGATAGACATAAAAGTGGAAAAAGCAAAAGGGGACCTAACAAAATCCAGCATTAAATTGGGTTGAGGTCATTTGAGAGGAAGAGAACCCATGTTGACAGATATTTGCTTTTGGACATAAGTCGTTTCACGTACGAATGAATGACAAAGCGACATAATGTTCTTCTCACTCAATTCCCCATGGCAAATCTTATCGAATGAATGGTTCCACAAAATATTTGGTAACTTTCTATTTGTCCTTTGTACCCAAATGAATCTTTCTCTCACAGCTACATTCCATCCACGTGAATTTTGGTTCTTCCGAGGAACAAATTAACACACCTTAGCTAGGGGGATTATTAACCGGAATTCGAAATCTACTTCATTGCATTTTCTAATATGAAGTCGGATCCACCTCTAGATCTAAAAGATCCGTATAATCTTTCACAATTATAAAATTGTAAAAATATATTTATAAGAAAAATATAAAATTAAAAAATATTAAAAATGTAAAAGGATAATTCTAATATGTATATAAACAAAATATTTGTTTCAAAAATGTAAAAAACATTATGATAAGAAAAATTTACAATTTTAAAAATATAAATAGAAAATTGTAATACATATAAACAAAACAAAAAATTTAAAAAATTTTAATTTTTACAAATATAAAATGACAATTACAAGAATATAAAAAATATTTTAAATAGTTTTTAAATGTAAAAACATTAATATGTATTTGTCAATGATATTATTTACTTATTCTAATTTTAAGTTACTAATTTTACAAGAAAATTTTTCTTTAAAATAGAAAAGTATTAACAAAATTATATAATTAATTAATATAATATCATAATTAAGAAAATTATACAATCAATTTATTAATCTTAAAAAAATAGATAGTAATGCTCCAACCGCCACTTTTTAGTGGACCCCATGTCCACTTCTGGCCCATGGGTCCACCTTCCTTAATAGATCTCACGTTCTCTCACTAGGCCCGTGAGCCCATCCATATCCGACAGTAGGTTTGGTACGTCCGCGAGGTTTTAAGAACTTGTTTACCGTCCCCACAAATCACCACATGATATTTTCCTGTGTTTTGTCCTCACATAATTAGGAGTGTCAAAATGGATCAAGATTCATGGGTCAACTCAACTCAACTCAACTCATAATCCTAAATGAGTTAAAAAAATTTGACTCTAATGGACTGATGGGTTAACTAAGTTGACAATATCTTAATTTAAATTTACACTATAATTTTCTGAATTGTGATATATTGAAAAGTTGTAAAAAGACAAATAATAATAATAATAATCAGATAAAATATAGATGAAACAATAGAAACTCAAATGTAAATACATATTTTCAAGTAAAGACGCACTAAACTCCATATTAGAAATATTTCCATCTATTAAACCACCATTAGTATGTATGATGATTGTCTATATTGAACCTATGCGATGACGATGAATATCTTCCATGAACAACGATTCCACGATGCTCTCTCTCTCAAACATTTAGATCCACGACAGACGGCTCTGCCTCCAGTACATTAGAACCAACGATAAATTTTGCATCACTAACAAAAAATATATTCTTTGGGAGTCAAGCCCCAGAACTGGTGTACGACCTTTAAACCTTTGACGACCAAAAAGGCTTCCGCAACCATATGTGTCTAAAGATTTCTTTTTAAGTATAGAAATATATATCATAAAACTTATGAGAATTTTTTCTCGACAACGAAACCAAAACATAACTATACATCATAAAAAAATAAACCATAATTATAAGAAATTAATCCATATTGAATAAAATTTATCAAGATTGGTAAAAACTGAGACTAAACCATCAGATGATCAAAACTAACTTGGTCTTTGCAACACATGGGAGAGACTTTTAGTTGGGAGCAAGTCAAGGGGGACCAAATTTGTATGATAAAGGAGAGGGGTAAAAATGAACACCCACACACAACCTCTAGCTAAACTAAGAGACTGCATCTGTTTTTACCAAGCCCATATCTAAATCACCATCTTTTCCTTTTGAATAAATCATCTCTCGGACCAATACATTTTCTAAATGTGAATGTTGGAGAATCTTTGGGAGAAGGAAAACACTCTTTGTGGTCTCTCGAGACCATTTTAAAGATGCCCATATTTTTAAAAAGTGACGACATGACATAAAACTAAGGTAAGAAGTCCCTCACCCCGTCTAGCGAACAATTTGGTTCGGTTTATCCATACTGCTTGAAACGCCTACCATATATGTTCATTGACTAATCCAATATAACTGACGTCTTTCTACGATGAACAAAATTAACAATTCGGTGACTCAAAATATATGTCGATCATTCTTCTATTAGTACCCTCAATGTATATAACTATCTACATACATATAAACCTCGATAACTACAAATTAAAGACTAATCAAAATATCGAATATATCAAACCAAATATACTACATATGGTATGTGATATGTCCATCCCACCTCGAACCAATTTGCGTTCACATCAATACTAACATGTGTTTTTGGCATTACATTCTTTTTTCCACGACACAGTTCGTCTACTATTTTTGTATTGACCATACTATAATTTTTCTCTTTCCTTCGTTGGTCGTCTCTCTCCACGGCTTCCTTATCTTCTCCTCAAGAAAAGTTTTTGTCATATTCTTCTTCCACCTTTACAGAAAAACCGGAAAAATACTAATAATCATAAATAAATAAAGGCATAAAAGAAAAACATAGAACCCCACTTAATGTAAGTCTCAAGACCGAACCTAAATAATAATATTATTATACCATCATATCCTTTGATCAACACAAAACTCCCTTTTCCCTTTTTTGATTTTTCTTTTCTTTTTTTTTCCTCAATCATCATGGAAACCCATCTACAACAGGTGAAGAACAGTTCTCAAACTTTTTCTGAAAAGCAAAACCCTAAACAAGAAGCTTTACAATCATCACCTTCACCAATATCATCCACTTGTTCTTCTCCTTCTCATGACTTCTCTTTCACCATCTCTCTCCAGCCTCTCTCTTCTTCCTCTAAACACATCAGTCCTACTCTTAGAGGTTCAAACAAAACGACATCGTCTTATCAACAAACCGATCCATTCGCCGTCGACTTGTCCCCGGCCGATGAGATCTTCTTCCACGGCCATCTTCTCCCTCTCCACCTCCTCTCTCACCTCCCCGTCTCTCCTCGAACTTCCACCGGCTCGTATAATGACGGATTTACCCTCCCCGTTAATGAACCTGACCAGCCTACCGCAAAGAACAACAACAATAACACTGAAAACGCTATCACAAACATCAGTACGGAGGCAAAGAACAACAACAGTACGGGCGATAAAGCGGAAGGTGAGAACCGGGTAAAAACCAAACCCGTCAAGTCATTTTCTCTCTTTGGTTTATCAAAATGGAAAAAAGGGTTTGAAAGCAACGAGCGAGAACAAGAACAGCAGCAGCAGAAGATCAAAAAACCTATGAGCTTAGACCTAAGTCACGCTGTCAAGAAGTACATAAGGATGTTGTTTCAGAGGAGAGGAAACGGCACACAGTATAGGAACAGAAGACAGACTTCATCTTATTCTTTCTCATCCTCTCTCATGGGTCCGAACGGAAACAACAAAACAATGATTAGTGGTTTGTACAACAAGAGAGATCTGATAAGAGGAAGGAGAGGTGAGTTGTTCTCGGCTCCGGCTTCAATGAGAACATCTCCGACTAATAGTGGACATCTCCGAGTGTCCACGGCGGGACTATCGTCAAGCTCAGCGTCGACGTCATCATCGTCTAGTGATAGCACCATGGAAGAGTTACAAGCTGCGATTCAAGCGGCCATTGCTCATTGCAAGAACTCAAGCGCCGTTGATCGTGATGATAAGGCTAAGGATTCTTGATTTGGTTTTTTTTTTTTTTGTCCTTAATATGTTGTTCTTTCTTGTCAGAAAGGAAAAAAAAAGTGTTAGTGATTTAAAATTTACAGTAGAGGTAATTGTTTTATTACGTGTATAGACAAGGAGTTACTGTTCCTATACTATGTCTCTCCATAATTCAATTAATAATGATAATAATAAAAGAGAATTATTTCAAAGGAAAAATTGGGCATGTTTTGTTAGAATAATAGAAAGATAACAACAAGTCCAGGCTGGGTTTTATTGTTTGTTTCCACAAATTGGGGATGACCAGAAACTGAGAAAATGAGTGGAGTTACATTTTGTAAAGCAAAACAAGAGATGGGGTTTGAGATCGGCCCTCTTATTTACTTGTCTCTGCGACAAACCCAACGTCGTCAGAGCAAAATATTTTGTGGTAGATACTAGCATAAACATAAAAATGACAATAGGTTTAACTTTTTACACGAACCACTAGTCCTCAGCGTTCAAAATAAGTATTGCATTAAAAGCATAATAAGCAAATAAAGTGTTACAACTAACTTCAACAAATACCACATGCTAAAAGTCAATGAAAACATTTATAGATTTAAGAAGACAATTGACCCTTAATTCTTGCTCTGATTCGTTCTTGCGAAATTCAAGTTCTTCATAGCGATCGACAACAACCTTTTCGAATTTTATAGTGAGCCTTCCCTTGTTAAACAATATATATATATATTAGTAGTCACTCCGTGCTACGCACGGATTTAATTTAAGACAATATACTAGTAGTAAAATAAAATAAAAAATTAGTATATAAAAATATACAGTACGAGGGTTCGTAAAAATATTATTAGTTAAGACAATATTAGTTAAATAAAAATATTATGTGAGATTTGAGATACAGTATGAGGGTTAGTAAAATGTGTTAGTTTTATTTATAAGAAAAATTGTAGTTAAAAGCATATGGAAAATTTATTATTTAATTGGATAATAAATACAGTAATCTGATATCAATTTTCATTGGTCAAAACATTAAAACAGCAGAGATAAAACTGGAAAATTCACCAAAAATTTTCATTGAAAACCACCTAAAACGACAACTAAATCAAAACGGAGGGAGTATTTCATTGTTATAGGAGTCACATAAACTATGTGAGAGTTATAGATATGCAATCATTACATATTAATATATTTTTTCTTATATATGTAATATTTATAAATGTTATTATTAATTATTGATTGCATTACTATAAATACTATGAAAGTTACAAAAATGAGAGTTAATACAAAATATGGGTTTGATGAGATGTGAATAAAAATGTGTCAGGTTTATAAAATACTTTATTGTGAATTTATAACTAAATTGTCTGTTGTTTAAATATATTCAATTCTCATTTAGTTATTTAGAATTTTTTTTATTAAAATATACTTTAGTTTATTGTAAATGGATTGAAAATAAAATAAATAATGTAATATCGAGATCATGTGAATTATTTATATTAAGGTGTAGAAATAATACAACAACTTATTACTCGACATTATCCTATACAACCCAAATATATATATTATAATCTTATATCCTTAAACTATTAATTATCAAATTATTTGTTTAGAGAAATTTTTATTATGTAAATTCAATAGAATAAATTTGTTACACTAAAAATTTAAATAAACACATTTGTGAAAGAAGAGAGCATCAAATGACAACTTTTTGGAGCTTGCCAAAAGAAACCTTATTTTATTTTTAGATGATATAATATAGTACAGTTTCTTTCAACAACTCTTACTCCACTACAAGAAAACAAGGCGATATCCAACGGGATTCCCGACGGACAAAATTTCGTCGGCTCTTTCTGACGGATTTTCGACTGATATACGACAAGATTTGAACCGTCGTTATCTGTTAGTAATCCGTCAGCCATTACCGACGGAAGTTAGTCCGTTGGGAATTCTAGACCATATCGGAATCCTGACAGAAACGTCTGTTAGAAGATCTCATCGGAACTCCGTCGTTTTTCCGCCGCTCATATGTTACCGTTTTTAAAATCGTTTGAAAATTGTCGGTGATCCATCGGTCTTCCATTGACAATAATTTAGAAAATAAATTATAAAGATTGTAGATAAAAAAATTGAAAAAAAAATGATAATTTCGTTGATAATCTGTCGGGAAATCCCAACAGATCCCCGACAGTCTTACGAGTTTTATCAGGTTTATAAATTTTACTGCATTTAACACGTGATTTTATAGTCCGTCGGGAAAACATCGGAAAGTCATTGGGGCATTTTCAACAGATTACCGACAGATTTTCGATGGGTTTAGGGTATAGGGTATTGAAATATGAAACTTTATAACTTAACACATTCACAAACACTATTTCTTAAGTCTTAAAACACTTACAATCAGTTGTGGTCTATTATACTACTATAAAATTAAATTTTCAAAATTTAACATGATTTCATCATAAGAGTTTCTATATACACTTATAATGTTACTTAAGAGTTTGAATGTTGTGAATGATTAAATTTTAAAATTATTTTTTTTATAGTTTTTTTTAACAAAACAGATTTGCAAGCTATGTAGTATACTTATTGTAATGGTAATTGAGTAGGAAATATATATTTCACCCTATATATGATGTTTTTTGAAAAATTTTCATAGATCCGTCGGGAAACCGTCGGTTATAATGAAAAATTTAAAAAATTTTACCCGGGAAGTATTGGGCCCAAATTTTTTGGATATTGCGGGAATGATTTGTTTAACCAAAAAAACAAACCCCTAACTTTTCATCTACTCAGCCTAGCTGACTCACTTCTTCCTCACTGATTCACTTCTTCCTTTTCCCGTTTCTCCCTCTTTCTCTCTTCTAAATCAAAGATTTTGTTCCTCATATCAACCACAACCACTCAACTATGTAAGATTTTTAGCCTTTTCTCTCAAATATGTTAGATTTGGGATTTGCAATTTGGTTTCAGTATCGGTGGCTGATTCAAAAAGTAAAGATAGTGGGTTCAATTATGTTAGATTAGGTGTTCTTTATGTCAGATTAAGGGGTTGTAAACTGTAATACTATGATTTTGCTTTTCAATTTTTAAGAATTGGGTTTAGATCTATTTGTTACGATTTATATGGGTATTCAGTTGATGTTTTATTGAGTTTTTGTATTTTTGTATAACTGTAATATTTCTTTTTTTTCACAGGGACTACGAAGCATATCGTTCTGGAAGAAACAGCTCCACCCAATCTCTTTCCCATGGTAGTTTGATCATATTTTTGAATCAATTTTTGTTTAAGGATTTAGAAATTAGTGTTCTTTGATTTGAGAAAATTAGGGTTCTTTGATTTTGAGAAAATTATGATCCTCAAGATTTCAAGAAGATCAATCCATTGGGTACTGTACCATCTCTTGTTGATGTAGATGTTGTCATTAACGATTATTTTGCTATAATCAGTAATACAGCCATTGAGGTTCTTATTTTCTTTGGTTTTGTATTTCATCCATCTTCGGTCAAGTCTCTGTTTCTTTCTTTGAATCATGCTTTTGTTACATGTGTTGCCATGAACAATACCAGCTTAGATTGTCCTGCTTCCCAGTCTGATGCGTTTGTATATTTCAGGCGATGAGTATTGTTTTGTCTGGCATACAACCTCATCAATATCTGTCTGCTCTTGTGAGTACTTGAGATTGACACTAATATCTTCATGGGTTCTAGTCTCCTAGAAAAGCAAACCTACTTACTTTTTCAGTTTTTTTACACAGGTATATCGAGGAAAAGATAAAGGTAATGTTGAGGAAAAAACTGTTTGGGTTACTAACGCTATCACAGAAGGATTTACAGGTATGGATTCTAATTGTTCTACATTTCAGGAAACTCCACAAACCAAGGGTCGAATCTTTGGATTAGGGAAAGTTGCAAAAAGACTCCGTTCTTTATCATATTCATCGACACTATATGATCGTGATCCTGAACTTATTCGAGCCCTCCAAGAGAAAGATGACCGTATTGAAGCTCTTGAGAAGATGATGGAAAAAGAGAATGAGAGGAGCAAGCAGAGAGATGAGGAGCTTGCGTCGTTCATGGCAGAGATGAGATCAAAGTTCTCCGACAATTCAAGTTCTTAGTTTTCACAATATTTAAGTTTCATTTTCTATTTCTTTTTGATTTGTGTATATTGCATTTTCTTTTTGGGATGTTTGTGTATATTGTATTTTGGATTTCTAAATTTATAAATTCAAGTTCTTATTACCTAATTAGTAGTTGTTGTGGAAAGAAAAAGAAACCGTAAAAGTTGGTAAAAAAGGGGAAAACAGAGAAATTGATCGTATTACCTAATCAATATAGAACATTATATCCGTCGGGATTTCGTCGGTAAAAACAGAGGAAAACAGAGAAATTGATCGTATTAATTGTCGGGATACCGTCGGTAAAGTTGTTGGAAATCCGTTGGGAAATTAGCCGTTGGGAAATCCATCGGGAAGTTATCTGACGGGTTCTCAACAGCTACATTAGCTGTCGCCATGTCGTCGGAAACAACAGTCGTTGGTAATCCGTCGGAAATCTGTTGAAAAGGCTGAGGGATTCCCGACAGATTTTATTTTTCCGACTCTCTAGTCCCGATGGACTGATGCTGTTTGTTTTCCGTTGGTATGGGTCGTTCCCAACGGGTTTCCGACAAATATGACCGTCGGTTTGCGGCTGTTTTCTTGTAGTGCTCTAAGAATCTGACGCATGTGTCATTTTTAAAACTTAATCAAATCATTATCTATTTTAATTATATTATTATATATTAAAATTCTTTTGAAATCAAATACACATGCAATTATTTATTTTCTTTTATAAATGTTCTAAAATGATTGCATAAATCATCAAAAGATGAACAATAGTAAAGATAATTTGCATTTTTGGAAAAAAAATTCAAGACTTAGTAAGATAATATTTCTTCTAAAGTTAGGAACTTCCCAATAACGGATGATCCAAACAACGATACTATTGTTACCAGTGTTTTGTTGTCTGTTGGAGATTGAATCGAGGATATAATAGAAATTTAGTGTTTTAGTTTTCACAATAGTGTGTGACCAAAATTTTTTTTTTCACAATAGTCTGAATGTGTTTGTATGGTAATAGGCTGTTTTTAGAAAACCAAACTTTATAGAATGTTTGAGCCTTTAAGAGAGAGAAGGAATTGAAATCAAATATTAATGATCATAAATTCGCAAGTGTTTCAAAATAATAAGTTAAAAATGAGAATTAATATAAACAAAAATGAAAACTGAGGAAAATAATGGATAGATATAAGACAGTGCATAAAATCATTGTATAATTTCAAATCAAAACATAACTGATTGTGTTCATAATTTATTCTGAAATGTCTAATATGAAAAATTATAAATTTTATGTAATTCAAAAATACCATAACGTTTGAAATAATAAGTGTGAATCAAACAAAATAATTATAGAATTAGATGAAAACCATCTCACAATCTTACATAATTTTTCCAGCAGTAAGTTCAAAATTTTAATTTTATATAAATTTTTTAAAAGTTAAAGTAATAGACTTAAATAATATCATCCCACCATTTAAATTTGATTCTGCTTGTGCCCGTGAAAATCAAGATTCAAACACAGAAATTATACCCAAGAATTCAAACCCATAAGTTAAATTTAATGTTGGTATAGTTCCGAGATGAAATCAACCACATACTGATATATGGTGGTTATAGATTTTTGGAGGCTGCATATATTTCTGATTGAAGAAGGAAGGAAGGAAATGTTGATGATTTATTTTTTTTTTGGGTTTTATGGGCCTGTAGTTAATTAACCAGGTCCAAACTACAAATGAATTTAGTTAATTAGGTCCAAACCAAAAAAAATACAGGTGTCAGAAATATAATAAGCTAAGTGTCATCTCCTTAGCAAAAGTTGAGAAACCTTCTCATATTATATAAGATATATCCCAGCTCTATGGTTAGATAGAAGTAGAATAGTTCGAAATTTTCTTTATTAACAGTCATTTTACGATTCAGTTCTAGGGTCTACTTTTAAACAACAAATAAAACATTCTTTTATAGCTAAATACATCCTCCAATGAGTGTAATACCAAACACCATTTTTAATTTTCCCTATATGGCTATATCACAATTATATTGATTCAATATGTGATGTTGATATTACCACAACACCAACATTGAATTTAGACATCAAGTTTTTATTTTGTTTTTCTCTTGCACGAAATCAATGTCAAAATGAATGTAAAATTCAAAAATATCTCATTTATTGTAACACTCAATCAATCTAATTTTTCTTTTTAATACAACACTCTTAAAAATCATTAAATTTGATTATGGATACTAGAAATTACCTTCAAAACAAGTTATGTCTTGTTGCTAGATACCTTCAAAACAAGTTATTATCAATACATAATCATGCATTAAAATGCCAACTACTTAAATACATATTTCGTAAATTCTATAGGTAATTTTCATCAATTTGTTTAAAATACCAAATACTCAATAGGGAGTACAAAACAGAAACTTGTAAAGGTATAGAGAATAACAATTCAAACAACCCGCTTGGAAACGCGCCAAGCAAACGCTTTTATTCAATCTTATAAAAATTTCCGTTTGTTACAAGAAATGAACCTAAGCCTACTCTCCTATCTATCTATCACAACACACTGTGTAGATCTAAAAGAGTAAAACAACACACTCACCTTCTAAGCCTTTTTGAGAATGCTTGAAGGTTTATAAATCTCACAACTTTTTCCCCACGAGTGCTAGCTCTTTTTGCGGCTAGCCCTCGTCACTTTATAACCCCACAAACGATCTCTAACCTAGATTTTTGTGAATCCTAACTAAAAGGAAATATTCCTTGTTCCTAGGAAATATCCTTCCTTATCTCTTTTAAGAAAATATACTCTCAATAACTTCGAGTGTATCTTGATCTCTTCTTCCTTCCTTCTCACACATCTTGTCACCGCGTCCCATAATCTTTCTCCACGTCAGCACATCACGCCACGTCAGCATATCAGCACTTGAGACACTTCGCAGGCTCCTGTCACCTTCAAAGCTCTAATGCACTTTCAATCTCCCCATTTTTGACTGAATCTTGCCACACAAGTACCCACTGCATCAAACCTGAAAACACACAGACAACACCAGCCAAGACAACAACACAACCGTACTAGCAAAATATTCCATCACTCAAAACAAGACGGTTAACTGATAGGGACTTGTTAAAATAAATTGTATCAGCACACAAACCAAAACAAGACTAAAAAGAAACAAGTCTTAAGTTTTAAAAGAGCAAAATAAACAACTGCTCCCCCATAGTCCAAACTCCCCCTCAAGCTTCAGAATCAGACTCATCTCCCCCTGCTTGTTTGGCACAGATTAGTCAAAAATATCAATAGGACAAGGCACAAGTTAAGATCAGAACCAAGGAGAGAAACTACTTACCAGCGTCCAAGGCATCTTGCAGGATCTTAATTGCCAACCGGATGACTTTGCGCTCTGCAGACGAACCACTTCGAGACACAGTCTCAGCAGGAACTGATGTCGTCTTCTTCCCCTTGGTCTTCTTTGCGTCGTGAGACCGAAGACTTGGAACAGGTCGCTGAGCCGTCAACAACTAGTAGATGATGATGGGAAAAGGCAACCGAAAGCCTGACTGAGCTTGCAACCCCAACTGCATGATCTGTTCATAGATCATCCGTCTAAAATCAAATGGAATCCCATGCATGATCATGTAGATCACCAGAGCCCTGTTTGCCGAGATATACCCCGTGTTCACCGTTGGAGACCAATTGCTACAGCATATCCGATGTAGAGCCTTGATGACAGGATTCTTGATTGTCGTGGACACCAGCTGCTTGCAGAAGTTGACCTTTCCATGAGAGAGAAAGAGAGCAAGATCCTCCTCCAGAATTGCAGCCATCTGCAACCGTTCTTCACGCACATCAACAGACTGCAGACCAAACAGAGCATAGATACGGCTCGGAGAGAAGTCGTAGACCCAGTCACGAACAAGCACCTCGACCGACTCCCCCTCAACTTTGACCGTCGGAAGATTTGCCCAGAATTCATAGACCACATCCGAATCGTAGGACCTAATTTGTGTAATAGTTTTAAGCAGCCCAGCTTTATCTATGAATTCCCTAGCCTTATCAGCAACTTCTAGTGAGTAACAGACCTCTGGAGCGAGCGTTCGAGAGGCAAAGAACCCATACCGTCGTGCAGCTTCTGAGGAGATGAATTGTTTGGCATCGAAATCCTTTGAAGAGGCACCCGAGACGCGGTGGAGGTGCCCTTATCTCTGGGAAGAGATGGACGCTTGGAGTCACGGCTGTCGAGATCAGCAGGCGATTATCTTTTGCGCAGACACGAAGAGACTCCATGAGACGACAGAACAGGCACAGGCACATCACCGGTAAGATCTACCACTGGAAATCAGGACGACACCTCTCAGCGGAGAAGATGAAGAGTCGCATGTCTCATGATTCCCGTGAGAAGGTGAGGGAATTGGATCCACCCGAGCCGGAGTTGCAGTGGCGGACTCATCGCGGGGCTGGTACATCATCATTGCTGTTGCGGGATCGATCGGTGCGTGTGGAGTTGGCGGAGGCAACGAAGACGGTGGAGTGTGGAGCTCCTCATCGGAACTGGAATCATAGTGAAAGCCACTAAAGATTGACTTCATGATGCTTAGAGGATTGATCGACAAGATAGGGAAAAGATGATTAGAAGTTTAATCGACACAGGGTTGAAATCACAGAGGTGATGAGGAAAACGCCAAAACCCTAGCCGCTCCTCTTTATACACACCCTTGAATCTCAATGGGCTGCACAATCTCGGACCAAATATTAAAAACATTCTGAAAACACTCAATTAAACATCAGTGTACATCACACCTATTTCCTTTTCCGACTGCATTCATTCGTCCATTCATTCAATCACAATTAATGACAATGCATGAATAACCAGCATTCATTTCCTTTTAAGACCAAATTTTATCACATTCATGAACCAGAACATAGATGCTCACAACCACTAATGTTAGACTCTAATGGACCCAGATCGAGAATCAAACACACATGAACATTTTTTTTTTTTTTTTTTTTTTTTTTAAAAAAAAAAAAAAAAAAAAAAAAANAAAAACAGAACACTAACCAGACCTTTGTCGTGTCAGCCACTTGTTCAGAACTTTTACTAGGAACTATCACAACCTCTTGAATTGTCGAAGATCAGAGGACTGTTGCATGTGGGTAGTCTTTCACACTGGCATGCCTTTAGTCTTCAGTCCATCCTAACATGTTAAGGCAGCTGGAGATCATCTCTTTGAAGAGCACACATTTTTTTTTTTCTTTAATTTCTCCAAACAGCTTAGCATCTCGAGCTTCAGTGACATCATTTGATTTTGTCAGTCACTGGTTCTAAGCTTGTCATTCCCCAGGTCATTGAACCTCAGAATGCATGTGCATGTCTCTTCACAGCTCTTTGACCTCCTTAAATCATAACAACGTTTAATAGGATGGACAGACCGACATGACAGGCAGCTATTTCCCACACTTTTTCAGAATATTGATCTTCTATATATTCCAGGATTTCCATGATCTGTCCTAGCTCCAGTTCCTGTTTTAGACCAACACAACTCAGAGAAAAAGTTAGAGTTCACAGACACCGATAGACTTCCTTAGATTTGTGAATCTGTTGAAGTCCAAAGGCTTAGTAAACAAATCAGCCAGCTGAAAATTGGTGCTCACATGGTCTATCTCAATCAGTTTCGCCTCAACTAGCTCACGAACAAAGTGGTGTCTAATATCTATGTGTTTAGTTCTAGAATGCTGGACAGGATTCTTAGAGATGTTTATTGCACTCCAATTATCACAATGAATCAACAGAGTATCAGAATCCATACCATAGTCGGAGGACATTTGGCGCATCACAGGAGCTGTGTACAACAGCTACCCAAGGCAATGTATTCAGCCTCAGCGGTTGATAGTGAGACACTGTTCTGCTTCTTGTTGTGCCATGATATCAGGTTTTTGCCCATAAAGAAGCATCCTCCACTTGTACTTCGACGATCATCCACAGAACCTGCCCAATCAGCATCGCAGTATCCGCTCAGACTGGTATTGGTATCCTTGGTGAAGACAATACCAAAGTTCACTGTCCCTTTGACATATTTGATGATCTTCTTGACTGCTAGTAAGTGGGACATCTTAGGCTTGGCCTGGTATCGTGTGCATATCCCTACTGACAAACATATGTCAGGACGACTTGCTGTCAGATAAAGCAAGCTTCCAATCATACCTCTGTATAGTCGCTCATCCACATCCTCTCCTCCCTCATCTTTTGAAAGCTTGTCATTGACCCCCATAGGAACTTTTGCTTCTTTACTCTTCCCTAAACCAAACCGCTGTACCAACTCTTTGGCATAGGTGCTTTGAGACACGAAGATCCCATCAGCAGATTATTCCACTTGCAAGCCCAAAAAGTATTTCAGCTCTCCCACCATACTCATCTCAAATTCCTCTGACATGCTTTTCACAAACCTTTGCACCAGAGGTTGACAGGTAGAACCAAAGATGATGTCATCCACATAGATCTGAACAAACATTAGCGCGTTGTCACTGTTGAGAACAAACAGTGTCTTATCTACACTTCCACGAACGTAGCCTTGATCCAGGAGAAATGTAGTCAACCTTTCATACCATGCTCTCGGAGCCTGCTTGAGACCATATAGCGCTTTCTTCAGCCGGTACACATGCTCAGGATGTTGTGGATTCTCAAAGCCTTTTGATTGTTCCACAAACACTTCTTCTTGTAATATGCCATTCAGAAAGGCACTTTTGACGTCCATCTGATGTAATGTGAACTTGAGAGCACATAACACATCGAACATGAATCTGATTGATTCTAACCTCGTTACTGGAGCAAAGGTGATGTGACCGAAGGACGCGCTAGCGGTACGGACGGAAGAAGCGTTCTCGGACAGAATGAACTTGACGATGATTTCCTTGGACAAGACTTGTGGATTCCAAACTAGAGTGAAACAAACGAGGGAAACGGGATATGACGGAAAACAAACAAGCCGTTTGAAAGATCGAGCTTCTGGCCTCGATCCGGTCGAACGGATGCGGTTAGGATGGGTCGAATGCGGAACGGCTAGCGAGTGGTTGCGATATGGAAACGAAACGATGGACTCGGAGATAGATTGATTGACGACACGAGAGGTTTGGCTCTCCTCTCGATACGGCCAAGCTAACGACGACAAACCCGGTTTGGAGTCGCTAGGGTTCTCTCTTAGAGCAATCCTAGATTGAACTAAAGAAAGGGTTGAGACAAGATCAAAGAATCTCTCTTTGAGAAAAGTTTTATTTTCATTCAAGTCTAAAGAACTACAAAGAGCTAAGAGAGGTTTTAATAGCTAGGTTAAGGGAGGGGCTTAAGGACACGCGGACTCATATTGGTCCGCACAATCGTCCATTGACGTGTTCTCTTTGCAAATAGAACATGTCGCCTCCTTTGAGCAACAAACTTAGCCACAAACGCTCTAACGTTCAAAATAGAATATTCCAAAGTTCAAATTAAAATGCAACGCATAAGAGAAGAAAGAACCGTCTTTGGCCTTGACGCGAGAAACAACTTAGCCTTCGACGTTTTGCACTAAGCTCCTTGCCTCGTTAAAACCTCCTCCGGTATACCCAATGGGACAAACCCGGAGTGAGGAAAAATAGTACAATTCCTCGCTATAGTGACTTTGGTTGCCTTCACCCTTGGGTAAAAGTGAAGGCCATGCGAACTGAACCTTCAAGCTCTTCGTTGGCCGGGTGATGTTGAACGAACGATTGAACGAAGAGGTTGATCATTTGTTTGGCCGCCTTGGTGGAGCTCCTTGACCTCGTCGTGGCTCCTGGGAGAACTACTGGTGCCTTGGCCGCGTTCGAAGTAGACGTCTTGGTCGCGTCCGGTGTGTCTTGGTCAGGCGTCTCGGTCGCGTCCGGCGTGTCTTGGTCGGCTTCCTGTCCGGTGCTCACATTAAAAGGTCTCATCAAAATCAACTCCTTCGACTTGAGAGTAACCTTGAGCCACCAGTCTTGCTTTGTTTCGCACGATGCACCCACTGGCATCACTCTTATTCTTGACGATCCACTTTGTTCCCACTACATTGACATTAGCATGTCGTTTAGTGAGTTCCCACACATTGCTGCGCTCAAATTGTTCCAGCTCATCTAACATCGCAGCGACCCAGAACTCATCTCGAAGTGCCTCTTTGTGATTCTTTGGATCCATAGTTGAAACAAAGCAGGCGAATTGAACGATCTCAGAGTCCTGAGAGACAGTGTTAGGAACCACAGCCTTCTGTTTCTTTCTAGCCAGCTGAGCAAAATCAATCTGTTTGCCTCTGGTAACTCTACCCCCCTGAATCGCACCGATAACATCGCCTGAGGAGTGATTCCGATGAACTTGAGAAGATGGAGTAAGAGCATTTGTTGACACCACAGGGCTGGCAGGGGCACTATGGCTGTCAGACCCTTGCTCGTGCTTCTCATCATCAGTTTCCAGATCTTTGTCGGAGATAACAGGTACCATATCAACTTGTTGAAAAGAAGTATCATCAAAGACAACGTTTACTGTTTCTTGAACCGATCTCGTGTGTTTGTTGTAGACACGGAAAGCAGTGATGTGTCCTGAATAACCAAGGAAGATCCCTTCATCACTCTTTGAGTCAAACTTACCCAACTGATCCTTGTCATTCAAAATGTAGCATAGACAGCCAAACACATGAAAGTAGCTTACTGTTGGAGACTTTCCTTTCCATAGTTCATATGGAGTCTTGTTGGTCCCTGGTCAGACATACACACGGTTGATGATGTAACAGGCGGTGTTGACAGCTTCATCCCAGAAACGATGAGGAACCTGATTACCATGCAGCATAGCTCGTGCCATTTCTTGCAGTATTCTGTTCTTTCGTTCGACAACACCATTCTGCTCTGAGGTTCTTGGAGCAGAGTACTGATAAACAATGCCCTAATGCCCGCAGAATTGATCAAACTTGTCATTCTGAAACTCTCCTCCATGATCACTCCGAATAGTTTGGATATAACATTTTTCACTCTTAATCTGCAGGGCAAGTATGCGAAAGCTTTCATGGCATCTGATTTCTCATGTAGAAATCGCGCCCAGGTGTAACGAGTGAAATCTTCAATCATGACAAAGATGAACCGTCGCCCAGAAATGCTTTGAACTTGTATTGGACCCATCAGATCCATATGTACCAGCTGAAGTGCATGACTGGTTTGAATGTCTGCCACAGGCCCATGAGACGCCTTGACTAGCTTACCATTGTTGCAAGGATCACATATGAAATGTGGGTCACCTTTTAGCTTAGGAATTCCACGCACAACTTCTTGATTTGCCAATTTCATCATAGTGCGAATATTAAGATGACCGAGTTTTTGATGCCACAACTCTGTGTCCAACTTAGTAGTCGTGTTAAAACACTGCATTGATGATTTCCACATGTAGCAGTTATTACCAGATCTCCTGCCTCTGAGTCGCACTGATCCTTGTTGATCAACAGCCTTGCACCCCTTCTTGGTAGATGTGACATCTAGGCCTGATAGACTCCTGGTAAGGAATCTGCTCCCAAGAACACACTCGCAAGGTCTTGAAGATGAACGGTCATAAAGATGATGATCAATGGGTCGAAGATGCAGAGACAAGATCGACGAAGAAGGTGCAGGGTTGGATTTGCAGCGGATCAAGAAGATGAAAGGGATGAAATGATGCAGCGGATGAAAAGGGGGATTGAAATGAACTTCTAAGAGAGATGAAAATCTCTTAGACTTCAGGCTCGAGTTCAACTTAGATATGACACACTAAGAAGAAAACAAGTTGAGAAGATATTACATACTTCTCAGATCAAACAAGTAGAAAGAAATTTTTGATGAGAAACAAATGAGAGATACATGGTGCTTAAATAGAAAAGGGGAAACGAAGGAGAAGAGTCTAGAAGGAGAAGAGATCGAGCACATGCAAGAGTCCACACTCATGCAAGCTCATTAACAAAGTCTTGGAAATTACAAAAGCAATAAATGCAAAGAGATAGAAAGAAAATGGGCCAAGGCTTTGTAAGGGCCTTGGACCACGACTTGGGCTGGCAAAGGGGGCTTGAAAATGTTACTTAGGCCTCATTAAAAACCTTGTCAAGAAAACCCAATGGGACAAAACTTGACCAAGGAAAAAAAAGCATCCAAAGCAACACTTTACCCTTTACCGAGCACCTTGAGCTGTGATCATTGTGAAAGTTGTTTGAGCCACGTCTTCAAGCTTCTTGTCCAACTCCTTAAGTATTCCATTAATGGCTTGGTTGAACCTCTTGGACCGTGACCTTGTTATAGGACCCGCCGGGACGATCAATGCTTCCTCCGCTGCTTCCGCTGGTACAAGCTGCTCCTCCGGTGCTTCCGCTGGTACAAGCTGCTCCTCCGGTGCTTCCGCTGGTACAAGCTGCTCCTCCGGTGCTTCCTCTGGTTCAAGCTGATCCTCACGTCCATGTTCTTTGGTCGAGCTTTCCATGGTCTCATCAAGGCCTTCATCACACAACCGGCTAATACTTATCAGATTTGCCTTCAACCCTTCGACCAAGAAAACATCCTTAAGATGTGGTTGAGAATCACCACTAGTTGTACCTTTTGCTCGGATTGTTCCCTTTCCTCCATCACCAAAGGTAACTCTTCCTCCAGCAACATCTTTTAAATGGGATAAATTGTCGAGGTAACCAGTCATATGCCTGGAGCATCCACTGTCAAAGTACCACTTGGCCTGATGAAACCTCTGTTTTTTCGGCTGTGAATGCCACCTGACAGTAGAGATCATCTTTCCTGACATATCCCTGAGTGTTTCTTCTCACAGCTGGATAAAACTCACCACGTCACACCAGGCTAGACACACGATTCTGAAATTGATAGCATTGGGCTTTATAGTGAGTTAGATGTCCACAGTACCAACATCCTCTTCTTCTACTAAGCTGAACAGGTCTTTGAGTCGTCTGCTGAAAACCACTTGAGGCATATGGCAGTCTAGTAGACAACTCAGGCTGCACCCTCATCCTTGGGATTCTTGGATTTTGCTTCACAGAACGCTGATCATACGGTCTAGTCGTTGTAGAGAATTTCTTCTCGTTCAGCTTGGGCTCAGACCCCATCCCTTTGACAAACTGAGTGGTCGTGTTAGTGTTTCTTCCTTGATAACCCAGACCCCACTTCAGATTGCTTGATCTTCCAGCGCTAAGCAGTGTATCCAAATCTTTAGTTCCCTTATTCAGCATTCTGATATTCTTCAGCTGTTCTTCTAACTGCTTCTCAAGACGCAGAGTCTTAGCCTTCTCTTCACTTAGTTCTTTAGTGATCATTGCAATATGTAGTTGCAAAGTATCTCTTTCAGAAGTCAACTGGGTGTTGTCTTGAGTCTTCTGTAACACTGTCTTGATGAGAAGCTCTATCTGATCTTCTATCGACAAATCAGCCTCCTCTCCATCTGAATCAGATTCAACCTTCTCATCTATGTCTTTGTTTTCCAACACCACATCATCTTCTTCGTCTTCCTCAATGACACCCAGCAGTGCAATGAAGCTGTTCAGAACCTCTCCTTTGCTGACTTCTTCATCTGAGTCACTTTCGCTCCAAGTAATGTAAGACTTCTGCTTGTTCTCACGTGAAGGACAATCAAACTTAGTGTGACCATAACCCTTACACCCATAGCACTGCAGAGAACTCTTACGTTTGTTGTTTGGACATTCAGACTTGTAATGTCCAAAACCCTCACACTCAGCACACTATCGTTCTTGCTTGTCACTCTTCCTGATCTCCTTATTAGTATCGGATTTTATCAGCGACGTGGTTCCCTTTCGCTGACCCCTTTCCATCTTGCGAAAGTACTTCTTAACCAATAAGCCCACTTTTTCTTCATCCGCAACCTCCTGAGACTCTGCAAGCTTCTGTTCTTCTATGGCTTTAAGGGCAAAAGACTTCTCATTCATCTTTTCTCTCTTCTTTAGCTGTATCTCAAACGCTTGCATCATTCCAACCACCTGATTGTACTTAAGCTCATCAGAATTCAGCGATACATCTATAGCATACTTGTGTGGTTGAAACTTCTCAGGCATACTTCTGAGGAATTTCTTCACAAGCTTCTTGTCCTTATATCGTTTACCCAAGACTACAGCTTCTTGCGCAATACCACTCAACCGACTGCTGTAATCAGCGACTAACTCAGTTTCAGACATGTGCAAGTTTTCAAAGTCTGATGCAAGATTGTCCAGCCTTGTACGTTTGACCCTACTTGTTCCCTCAAAAGTGATTACCAGAATATCCCATGCTTCCTTGGCGGCTACACATCCTTGAACTTGATTGAAGATATCCCTAGGCACGGACTTGAAGATAACTGACAGTGCCTGTCAGTTGTGTTTGGACTCCACTTTTTCTTCTGCTGTCCATTTCTTCCTGTACTTAGGAACCATTTCTCCTTCCTCATTCTTCTCCGTAGGATGTGACCAACCATCTTCCAATGCAAACCAAGCTTCCATGTCGATGCTTGAGATGGCCTGCTTGATTGACACTTTCCAAAAGCCAAAGCACTCAGGTTCGAGTTTCAATGGTGATTGAACCGCAACAAAATCCAGTGATTTCTCCATATCCTTGTTGCAAGATCTCACCTGTTGAAAAAAGGATACCAAAACTTTTTATCAGGTGTCTGCTCTGATACCAATTTTAAAGGTATAGAGAACCACAATTCAAACAACCCGCTTGGAAAGGCGCCAATCAAACGCTTTTATTCAATCTTCCGTTTGTTACAAGAAATGAACCTAAGCCTACTCTCCTATCTATCTAGCACAACACCCTGTGTAGATCTAAAAGAGTAAAACAACACACTCACCTTCTAAGCCTTTTTGAGAATGCTTGAAGGTTTACAAATCTCACAACTTTTTCCCCATGAGTGCTAGCTCTTTTTGCGGCTAGCCCTCGTCACTTTATAACCCCACAAACGATCTCTAACCTAGATCTTTGTGAATCCTATCTAAAAGGAAATATTCTTTGTTCCGAGGAAATATCATTCCTTATCTCTTCTAAGAAAATATACTCTCAATAACTTCGAGTATATCTTGATCTCTTCTTCTTTCCTTCTCACGCATCTTTTTACCGCGTCCCACAATCTTTCTCCACGTCAGCACATCACGCCACATCAGCATATCAGCACTCTGAGACACTTCGCAGGCTCCTGTCACCTTCAGAGCTATGATGTACTTTCAAAACTAAAAATCTCCTTTTCTGACAATCAAAAGTCCAAACTTAAAAATTGACCAAAGAAAAAATATGGAAAAAGAAAACACAAAGAATACGTAAGAAATAGTCGATCGAATAAGCTTGATCTCCATCACAGATAGGAAATCTCTTTAATCTCCATGTCATGCATGTCCTTCTTCCCTTATTAGAAACAAGGCATTAGCTAGCCTCTCTTGACATTTTCCCTAGCTTACATAATAGTAAAAGATATTAGATTAAGAGCACGGGTTGAAATTTATTTAATTTATATTGTAATTTTTATATAAAATATAATTTATATGATTGTATTTAAAAGTTTTTTTGGATAAAATATTATGCAACAAAATCATATGCTAAATATGATGACTTGAAAAAAAGATTTATTTTGTAATTTTTATATTGTTAATGATTCTAGATAAGTACTCATGCTATAACACTTATTAAATTTTCTATAATTTTGTATATTTTCTATTTTAAAATAAAATTTTAATATGTTGTATTACTTTATGTATGTGAATTTATTTCAACAATATATATTCTACCTTATGAATGTCATTATAAGACATAATTTTGTGAATTTGGTTTTTAAAAAGCGAGTTATTATATTATGAGTAATTTAATATATTGTTTTAATTTTTGTTTTAATATACTTGGTTTTTTGAATTTTTTTTTTTTTTTTCCAACCTAACATTAAAATAAATTAAAAAGTGACTCCAAGATTGGTTGACCAAACTGGAGCAAATGAGTTTACAAATGAGACTTCAGTAGCTAAAGATCTAGAGGAGCGAGCAAGACAGTCTGCTTGGACGTTTGACGTTCGCGGAATCTGGGTCAGGGTGAAGGACGAGTAAGATGATCTGAGGGATTGGAAATCTTCCAATAAATGCGAAAAAGCTGGCCAGTCATCCGGAGTCTGCACCAACGCCACCAGTTCAGCACTATCTGACTCAAAATTCTGATAATCAATCTCCGCCGCCCGAAGAGACTCCATAGCCCAAAGCAAGGCATTAAACTCCGAGTGAAGGGAAGAAGGACTGCGTCGAGAACTGCGAGCTCCCAAAAGTAGCGTCCTGTCATCATGGGTACCAAACCACCAACCCAAGCCCTCGAAAGTGTTGGTGGTTTGAAATTCTATCATATTATAGTGACATATTATTGACATTACTATAACAAACCAATTTAGAGTGTTTATAGTTTCTAACTTTAACATCTAGTTTCGATATTTTAAAAATATTTCAAAATAAATTATTTAAAGTTTATTATATTATATAAAATTATTAAATTCAACAAAAAGTATGAAATTGAATTTAAATATTCAAATTTTGACCCGTTACTCAGTAAAATATTTAATTCAATAGATATTATTTTAAAAAAATAATATTAAGTAAACTTGAATATTTTATAGATTGAATCATTTGTATCTGTTTTTAAAAATTTAACTTATGGTATATCCGGAAATAAAACTATTTTTTAATTATGATAAATAATATGATAATTTATTTGTTTCACAAAATAGACTCATATATAAAAATGAGAGGTGAAGTAAAATGATAATTAACAAATTAACATGTTAAGTTAGATATCAAAAGATTTTATTTGATGAATAATTTAATAAAGGAAATTAATATGGTAAGTTAGATGAAATCAAATGATTATTTAAAATATTCTCTTTAAGATTTTTGGAAACAATAAATCCAGACTATACAAATAATATAAAACTTAATCTATAACTTATTTGTACCCAACTTACTAAAATTATATAGTTCACAAAACAATGTTGTATACTTCCGTTTTATTATATAGAGGATTGATTTTAAGATGATACTAATTGAATTAGGGTGTTCAACTCGGATAAACCGATCCAAACTGAAATGTTAGATTCAAAAAACACCAATCTATTAAGGATATAATTGACTAAACTCCTAATTTAAATCTTAATATGGTTTAAAAGGATTCATTTTTCTATGGTTTAAATGGATTCATTTTTCTATATTTAAAACACCAATCTATTAAGGATATAATTGACTAAACTCCTAATCTTTAAATCGAAACCAAATCTATACCAAACACTTTAATATGGGATTAGGTTTAATTAGGCTGTAGACCATTATTCATAAACTGAAAATCTGAAACCAAATCAAAATCCTGATTGAAACACCCCTAACTAAAAATGTTTGAATATGAACACGGAAGCCATATACAAACCCTGAAATAAACACAGAGTGTTAACATGAAAATTTAATTGTTCGTTTTTAACCAACCCACTAACTAACTAACCTCAACAGTCCCACATGGTAAGTTAATGAAAACATTCAGTTGAGTCGGACACGGGCAAGATCCCTTAACACGACACGACCGATGGAAGCGCCATTAGTCGGTTGAGTGTGTTGATGTTGTTGCATGAACGGTATAAGTGCATATCTTGTTTTATTAGGCTAGTTTTGGAAAGCAACAAACCCCAAAACTTTGCAATTATTAAATTTTTTACGTAGGACAGGTCGAAACTCCTATAGAAACGTCATACTAGCTTAGAACATCTTTACTTGGATTACAAGTGGCAAAGTTATATGACTTTATATGAGCGTTTATCGATTTTAGAGGCGGTCACCCACCAAAGTAAATGACTGCTAACACAAAAAGCACAATCACATGGTCATATCATGGACTTAACTCGACACAACTCGTGCACATGATGGGGTCATGCGCCGACAATCATGTTCGTAAACTACCATTCTCAGAAAGAAACAAAATTTCAATCGTGGTTTGATAAGGAAACCAGAGTTGTAAAAACTCATCACTTCATATTCTTTACATGCATTTGAGTGAACTTTTTAGTTCTAAACCACTAATTGTGTAAACAGTGTTGAAGTTGAGCAAGGAGTAAGGACTTGTGGCAAAAGTGATGATGTTTAGCATCGGTTATGTTATTTTCTGAAGTGGTTGTGTTCTCATCCTCGTCCTGATTTGGTGACTTATTAGGATACAAAAAAGGCTGTGAAATATTCTTAAACCTTTTATGAGCGTAACTTAGAAAAAAAATAGCTCATCAAATAGATACGCTCCCAATTCTGAAATTATGGGGTTGAATCCTCACTTTTTGATGATTTATGAGTGCCAATGAAGTATACTGATTAGGGACAGTTGGGAAAAAAAAAAGAACAAGGGTGAAAAATGCTCCAATGGTTCGCGTTTGGTTGAAGGAGGAGAAACAGGGGCTTGTTCATCAGATCTGCGGCTCGGAACTTGTCTGGAAGAGTGTTTGAGAGATGATTTTAGGCAAAGCCATGAACGAAATTTGAGAATGTGAAAGTCTTTACAGAATCATACCTCGAGATATCGTTTCAAAAGTGTGGTGGTACTGTAATTGAATCCCTCGAGAGCCGTTCCTTGAGTGCGTGATGAATGAAGCTGCTTCCTCACTTGAGTAGCCAAAACTTTTCCTAGCTCAACTCCCCACTGGTCAAACGAATTGATACCCCACACAAAGCCTTGAACTGCAACTCTGTGTTCATAGATTGCCAACAACTGAAAACAAAACATATACAAAAATGTCAGCTTATATATAGCAATGACCCTCTGTTCTCAATCTTAAGACTATACTGATAAACCTGAAATAGAGACAGACCTGGCCAACACTGTAAGCAGTCAATTCTGGAAGTAGAAGGCTTAGAGAAGGTCGATTGCCGGAGAATGTCTGTGGAAATATACCAACAGTTAGTAACCCAAATACGTGATTATACTGAAAAACATAGAAGTCCTTTTTTCTAATAATGATCCAAGACCATATATTTTTTACCTTGTGGGGAATGAGATTTTCCGAAACGTTCTCTTTCTGCAACTGTTCAGGTGTCTACAAAGGAAAAACCAAAAAGTTTGTTTTACAACGGAACCTTAGTCATACATCAGTCTCTATTTATCCCGCATGACCAAATGTAATGTCTTACTTTCCCATATGCAAGCGCATCAGGCTGGGCAAAAAAGTTGGACATTAACTCGTCATGGTTACTGACCACCTCTCCTGTGAATCAAATTCAGAATTTAAGAAAGGGAATACACAAAAAAGAACTCAAGTCAAATTTACAACAACAGAAATGGAAATGCCTACCCTTCAGGTACACAGGTTGCTGACTCTTCACAATGCCAATAAAATCACAAGGGATTACACGCCCCTAAAACATCATTTAGTAAGATAAATGCATTTATCGTTAGCTTATCAGCTAAAACCCAGTCCAAAATTCCAGTAAAATCTATGTGTAGCATGTACCTGGTGAATTAGTTGGTAAAAGCTGTGTTGACCATTTGTTCCAGGTTCACCAAAATCAATCTCACCAGTCTCATACGGGAGAGGCAGACCATCAATTGAGACTCCCTTTCCATTACTCTCCATACTAACCTGAAATCAAACAATTGGTCCCAGTAAAAAGAATTAATTTTTAATGTCAAAAATAGATATGAAGAAGCAAGGGTTAAGAAGACAAAAGGAAAACCCAGTTCACATGCCTGTTGAATGTGCGGAGCAAATTTCTCAAGGGCTTGAGAGTAAGGTAAGATGGCCTGAGAAAACCAAAGGATGTTAATGGAGGCTGAACATCTTAATCCGAGAAAAAAAATTCAGCCTGTTGTAGAAGTAGTCAATTCTTACCCTGGCAGGATATCCAAGAAACGATACATTCCATACACTCAACAACCCTAAAAGCACCTGAAACCGTTAAGAGATCACCAAATCAACCTCTCACACTGCCTTGACTACAGTAGATACTAACATATGGGAATCTATACTGGGAGTAAATGGAAATGCTTGCTATCAAATGAGTATAAGGGCTGCTTCATGACAGAGTGATTCTATATTATCTCACACACCCAATGCACTCATACATATTATCGAAGGAAAAATTTAAGTTACTCTTGACGATTATCAAAATGAAGCACTCACAGGAATATTCTTCTCAAATGGTGTGGACTGGAAATGCTGATCGATGCTTGAAGCTCCCTTCAAAAACCTGCAATACAAAATAGAAAAGACTAAATATCAACTGCGTCCTTTAAGAAGGTTTCTTTGGGATTTAGAAACATAGAACATTCCATTAACGGGAACACAAGAGAAAGGAAGAAATCATTCTGATACGGGAAAACACAAAACAGGGTATACATGAATATATTTCCTGAAGCTTTATAGTTAGAACCAGTACATCTAATGCTTATTTAAATAATCTCTGAAGACAGATATGTATTACTTCCTATCCTATTCCTAAGACATTTTATGAAAAGGATAATAAATAGAAGTTACCGTACTTCTCAACCACAGAGAAGCCATACTGCAGCGACAAAGGTAAGACTCCAACAGCACTACAAACTGCAGCAGAATTTCAGATAAAGACTTAAGTAAATGGATATGGGAGAGAAAATGAATCCAACAAGAAAACAAACAAGAACTTACCACTGTACCTTCCGCCGACCCAATCCCAAAATGCAAATGCATTGTTTGGGTCAATACCGAACTTCTCCACTAACTGTTAAACAAAACATCCAGAGTGTAAACATGTTCCTGACTTTCTGAATATGAAAATGCTGAAGGAAGTAGAAATAAATCACAAATCCTAGAGCATGGAGACTACCATTGTCCACTAAACCTGGTAGATAATTCAGTTTAAGATTAGATTAACATGTCCATCCATTACATAATCAGAAAGCCTCAACATTATCAGAAAGGCTCAAGTCTCTGTATTCGGTTTTAACAGAAAAAATTATGTCCCCAAAGAAACTATGGCAAATACATACCGCAAGATTAGTGCTGACAGCAACCATGTGTTTTGCAACAGCCGAAGCCCTGTTAAGTTATCCCATGTTAGATGAATAACGAATAAAGAATAACAGATTATATTTTGAGCAAAATTGCTAGTAAATGTAAAAGCATAAAAGATTTCCTCTGACGATAATGTCTACCGTCTACAATAGGGTATCACAAATACTTTCCATAGACATATACAAACAGGAAAAACAACATGCACTGATGCACGTAGCCGAAGTATGAGCAAATTCATTACTACATCACTGAGAGCAGCCAAAACGAGGAGTTGTAGAGAGAGACAGATCTCTGGCCATGGTTATTGTAAGTTTCTAACAAAACAAGATTTAGAATGCCAAAAATACTAACCCAAGAGCAGTTGTAATCCATTCCCTCAATGTTCTAGCGTTCAGCATTGTTTCAGCGGTTGTAAATGTTTTTGAGACCACCACCACTGGAGTTATAAGTATCCTCAAGATTATTTAGAGTACAGCCCATAAATGGAAATGATAAAGGTGCATTTACTGATAGTTTTGAGCATGAACCTAAAGTGGTTTCTGGATTTAGTCCATTGATATTTCTCGCAACATCAACAGGATCAATATTTGCAAGGCTGCAAAAAAAAGACACACATTAAATTGAGGTGTAAACATAGACTGCCACAAGACAAAAAAATATATATATATAACCAAGAATGGAATCCAAGATACATAACTAGATGCTAACAAGTTCAATACAGCCTCCTCTTACTAAGTTACCCGAAAATTAGATAAACAAGGAGTATGTGACACTAGTGGTAAAAGAACACATAAATTAGGAGTTTCTGTGGACCTTCAGGAGAAAATTTAAACCGTAAGCATATCAATGAAGACAAGCATTCATTAAACTACCAAAGCCTTGCGGAAATAAACAGAGAAAAAAAATATGTATAGGAAAAAATACGTAATTCTTACAATCGCAGCTGGCGTCCTTTAGCACTCTCTAGAGCTTCGGGATCTGAGTATGAACATGTATAAAAGCATAAATTAGAATTACACCAGCTAGAAAGAACACTAGCAAGAGGCTAGGTACCAAGACTAGATGCAGCCACCTGTTTGAATAGCAGTGTGCACAAACAGTGGACCTAAGAAGCTGCCACCGATACCAACTGCAACGACATCTTTCAGTGGTTTGCCCGTAGCTCCAACCTGTCAATTAGTGCAGAAAACTTAACACATAGAGATGTAAACTTTAGAGGTAGCCTTTCTAGTGGCATGTGCAAATTACCCATGAACCAGAGCGAATTTTCTCAGAAAATTCCTTGATCTTATCTAGAACGTTCCACACTTCTGGAACCATATTCTTTCCATCAGCCTTAATAACTGCATCTTTTGGAGCACGGAGCGCAGCATGAAGAACTGACCTGTTCTCCGTACTGTTAATCTGGGGAAGCCATTCAGAGATGTTACGCAAAGAAAAAATCAGACAACAAGAGATGAAAGAATGGAGATGAGAAAAAAACGTCTATATCAGTATACCAAAGGAAATAGAAATGTCTTCATTTATATACTCTAAAGTGTAACACTATATGATAAAATCAAACTGAGATTCAGAGCTATTCCAGTATCTTCCTATATATCCTTGTTGTCAATGTATAACTCACATGATCCCCATTGAACATTCTGCTGATCTTCTCTGTCAACTGAGCAGCCTGCATACAGAAACAAATGATTAAAATCTCGAGTGAAATTTCATCGCAGTTGTATGAAAATCTGCCAATAAACATCCTGCTTTCACCTTTGCCAAATTCAAAAGCTTGTCCATCGTCTCTTCAGTTGCACGCTGTCGAGAATAATCCAACAGCAGCCCATCAAATTCCCTGATAAACTCATACCACACAGAATGCGCAATTACTTAAAACATACACAAATTTTGATGCCACGACACAAAACAAAAACATCCACCTTCTCTATAATAGCTATAGAGATAACCTTAAAATCATTTATATACAAGAAAAAAAGAAAAGATAAGCATATGAATGATTTACACATACATCATCATAGACTGGCATCTGTTGGCATCACTCATCAAATCACGCAAATGAGTCTTCTTAATATCTTCTACATGTCCCTGCCAAAATTACCAAAACAACCCCAAATCACTCTTCTCCAAACAAACACCATTGACAAACAAACTAAGAACAGAGAAATCTTAGAAGACTAACAATACCTTCAAATCCTTCCAGGCTTCGGTATCACAAATCAAAGCAGTTGACGACGCCATAACTGCTAATCAATCAATCAATCAATCAACAACAACAACCAAAAAAAAAAAGTCAAATATAAAAACAAGTTTCGTTCATCATTCAGCTATGATAATAGCAAAACTTCAGATTCCGATACATTACGCATTTCACATAACAGTTTTTTTTATTGACATTAGAGAGAATCGGTACAATCGGAAACCTTATCAACGAAACGAAACGGTACAAACTTTGATTTCGTTATCAATCGAGAGAAGAGGAAAAAAAAAGAAGTAAGAACCTGAGGATCTTCGAAGATGAGGTGAAGAAGAAGGTTCTGGTAAAAGAAGAAAAAGAAAAGAAAAAAAACCTTGGTGAGGAAGACGCCTTGGAGAAAAAGAAAAAAAAACAAAAAAAAGGCGATAGGGAAGCGTGAGACGGACCTGTGGGTATGACACGTGTCGGTGGAAGGTTCTGCGCTCTGCAACACGCGACTGAACGGTGTTTAAAACGGTGGTTTGTTTTTTAATTGGGTTAAGAGAACTGATTAGGTTTATTGATTGTTCTATACGCCGGAATACATAAATCATCAAACGGAAAGTCAAATATTATTTGAGACTTTTATTGCATGTTTTCTTCGTTCAATTCTATTCTAGACAACCTCAAAATTCAAATCTTTTATCATTTTTAGAATTTAAAATATCCTCCCAATTAATATTGTGAAGTATTGTACATTTCTACACTATTATATGTATTGAAGCAAAAGAATTGCCTAGCAATTATGTGATAAATTTATGACTTCTATTAAAACGAAATTTGTTACTATCTCCAATTAAGAAATCGCTAGGCGGTAGTCCGGCGGCGAGGACGGACCTAGCGCCTTGCAAAGAAATCGGAGATTAAACGGAGTTGAATCGGGAACTAGTTTTATATATTATATTATATTAAATTAAATATAATTCATTAATTTTATAGATTATGTCAAATATATATATGTACAAATATGTTTAGGCATTATTAATTACAATTTCAACTAACGAATATACATCTGACAAAAATATATAGTTAAGAAACTAGTCTTATAATTACAAAATAATCTTACTAATATATAAACAAATCATTACGGTAAAAAAAAATACTGAAAAGAGAGAAAAAAAATTAAAAAGTCATAATTCAAAATCTCATATCCCACATCGGTTGATGGGGGAAGGAGGTGCTCACAACTTCACTTACATCGGTTGAGGCCCACTCAAATTATAAGGCCCAACAATTATTAGTTGAATTTTGGGTTATTAAATCGGTTATTCAGCCGATTTCAACGATTAATCAGTATAAAATCGGTCAACGATTTCTTAGACCGAATTGCTCAAAATCGCGGCGGTAATGTCCCGATCAGCGATTAAACAGGCGGCTAGGCGGCCGCGTTTTAAAACAGGGTCATCCCCTATATGTTATAGTATAGAAAATAACTTAACAATATTTACAAATTATCATTTTTGTGAAGTACAAAAAAATAATTATTTAATTCTTCAAGTTTAGAGAATGATCGCTAAATTCCTCAGCTTTTGGTAATTTGCAAAATTATTCCTTAACTTGGACCGTTTGCAGATTAATTCCTCAAGTTTGTGCAAAATTAAATTTAAAAAAAATATATTCTAGACTAGCACCATTCTAGGTTTTTCTTCCAAAATTAGCACACACGCTCAAGTTTTCCAAAACTAGCATTTTTCTATAATTAATTATTATATTAATTAATGAAAAAAAGAGAGAAAAAAAAATAATCAGAGTCTTACAAGAAGCTTAGGGTCGTACTAAATCGGCAAAATCTCTGACGACTCCACAAGCTCTGTTTTTAAGAAAAGAGCATGTGTTTGGAGCTTGGGTTTTCTAGATTTGGAGGGAAGAACCGATAGATTTTGATTTGATTGTGGTGTTGATGAAGGTGATGAGCTCGATTTTTTGCATACAACAAATCCACCGCCACCGTCGTTTCAGTCTGCAAATTCCCACGACCACGAAAATGGACTCAGCAACGGCGAGCTTCAGTGAGAGAATCTTGTTCGCTGTTATCGAATCTATTAATCAAGGTAAGGATTGAAGTAAAAATTAAGTTTTTGGAATTTTCATTGTCAGATGTTGAAATTGTTCTTTGTAAATTATGACTTGTTGTTGTGTGTAGGGAAATGAGGAACATGAGAGAGAGAGTTACCAATGATGAATGAGATCAAATAAGATTTCAAATCAATTGGAGTTTTGGACTATGGGATTTGTTCATAAGCTCTCTTTAGTCTTGCTTCTCGTTTCAAATCATTGCAAATCAGTTAACTAACAAAAAACACCAATCTTTAAACTTTTTATTGTATGTTATTGTAATGTTTGAGTTAGATTTTTGTTTGTCAAAAACAGATGATGTGTAGAGCACATTTTTTCAGAAATGGGGAAAGAGAAGTCATAAGAAACTGATGAATCAAGGATTTGAAGCTTCTATAAGTATGTTATAGTGAAGCTTGTAAGGAGATGGATATTAGAAGGACTGATTTGAATTGGTAGGTATCTAGCTTGCTATGAGTTTTTTTAATTGTTTTGCTAATGGCATAGATCAACTTGGTAGTGTTTCTTGGGGTTTTAAGGTTAATCAATCTGGTAGTGTTGCAGAACTAGTTTAAATGTGGGGTGATATATAAGATATCACTTGAAGTAATGTTAAAACAAAAATTGAATTCATGGACTGATCATGTTGTTGAATAAGGTTTTCAGGTCTAACTCAAGTGATTGATGATATACATGATGACAAATATTTCATGAACAAAGCAGAGAGTTGATGATGAAGATGGGAAAATGAGCACTTGAGTGGAAGTTTGAGTTCGTCATTATGGAAGGTCTTCCTAAAATTCAAAAACACCTTCCTAAAAGCTATAGAATCCTTCCTAAAAGCAATGGAATCCTTCCTAAATTTTTAAAAATGAGTGTTTAAATCTCTTTATATGTGTTTTGCTTTATTGTATCACATATTACTTTATTAGTGATATATAATGATTTGATTATGTGCACATATTGGTGTTTTACAATAAAGGTAGCAAATAGAAATATCCAACATGATGTTTTAGGAAAATCTTCCTAACGTCAATGAATTCTTCCTAAATTTCAAGGAGTTCTTCCTAAATGTCAATGACTCCTTCCTAATGCTCTTTTTTTTATTTTCATGACGGTCTTCCTGAAATTCAAGAAATCATTCATAAATATATGAGAATCCTTCATGAATGTTACATTCAAATCCTTTTTATATGTTTACTGGTGAAAACATAGCTATCTACCAAAATATCGAGATAGTTAATACAAATCTTCCTAAATATGTTTTAAAACAATTTTTGTGGTGAAAACCATCCAAACTATCTTTCATAACTAAAATCCTAATGCTAAAACAAAGACCATGTGAATACAAAGACTCAAACTGTAAATACTTCAATCTCATATGGCAACTGAAGCCTTCAATCTTGAATGAGCACCGTTCGTCTTTGATTCTGAGTGCTATTACAGCTCCAATTCTTTCTGACCATATATGTGTCTCTACAAAAATAATTACCACATGAACTACCAATGTTACCACAATAATAAGAGCCAAACACATCATGTATTGCATTAGATGCACTGATTATGAGAACAATTCCACAGCTACTGCAATATTTGCTACTCTTATATCCCCAATTGAGAGAAGTATAAGATAAACTCCAACAAGCAATGATCAATCCTCATTTCCTGCAATAAAAAATGAAAACAAGGAATATGTTTCAGGAACGTCTTTCTAAATTTGCAACAATGCTTCCTGAATTTTCAAATGTGACTAAGAAACACATTAATACACAAGCAACAAACAATAAATAATACACAAGCAACAATCAATAAGGATAACAACATATTATACATAAGAGATAAGATAACTGAGTTCTTTTTTAAAAAAGGTTGTAGTATGGGCAAGGTTCAAATCCTATGGCAAACACACTTTAAATTTATTATTAGGTAGTATATAAATCTAAAAACACAAAGATAGAAGCTTAATTGATGGTGCATGCTAGGCCTAACTCAGCTCCAAGACCATCTCAATAAGCAACAAGAACATCCAATTTCAAGACTCGTCGCAAATATACTTACAATAAACTTGTTCTTAAAAAACTAAAACGACCAAGTCAAGTAGACTAATATAAATTATTTAGCAGTCAACAATAACTTGATTCTTTAATTTTTGCAACAAATTCAAGTAAGAAAGAACGAGACTTCCATAATCAAAAATCCTAATCACACACACATAAAAATTACAACTGCAAATCATACACACATAAAACCAACACTGAATCATCTCAAGTTCTGGTTTGTTTATGTCCTCAAATACTAGCATAACTAAATTGATAAGAATATGGTGATTTAGGTTTTTAGGGATTTGGAAAAGTCAAAATCACATACATATAAAAGTTACAATGCTTACAATTTCTACAATAAAAGAAGAATAACAAGTGAAAATGGATATAAAGCTTACACTAGGAAGACCAGATGATGAACAGTGACACGAAGACGAAGAAGATGATCGGGGAAGAAGAAGAATCGTGAATCTGATACGTGAACGTGATACCACCGTTGATTGACCGACGATGATACACCGACCGACGATGACACACCTCCAATTCAGATCTGATTGGGTTCGTCGGTGGAACACCGTTTGCATTTGATTTTGGAATCGACGGAGAGGGATGAGTGAGAGAGAACACGGTGGTTACAATGTCACGATTTTGTTTCAGATGTGAGAGAGATTATTGTTTTAAATTATTAATATTTTATTTTTAATGATATACAAATTTGTGCTAAATTTGGAATATTTGAATGTGTGTACTAGTTTTGGAACAAAAACTTAAATGTGTGTTATTTTTGTCAATTGCCCAAAAAAAATCAATGTTAACTTATAGTACATTTTTTAATTTAACATTGTCTTTTCAAGTTTCAATTTGCATAGTCAACATATATAACTTGGAGAATAAAAATTAATCTACACATACGATAGTTAAGGAATTAATCCGACGAACTAAATAACATTTTTCTGAAAATAGTCTGTTTTGGTTTAGGAGTTGTATTTAAAACATATTATAAAACCAAACATAAATGCTATGTACTCTTCAATCGTAATTTAAAAAAAAATATAAATTAAGAAAATGTATATATTACTTTAAATAATAATTTATTATTTAAATGCAGTAGCATCATGCATAGATTCAGTATATCTTTTTTTCTTTTCTTCCAAGGCGACAAAACCTCTCTTCTCTCTGTTCTCTCTTTTCTCTTCCAAGGCGACAAAATCGTTTTCTTTATCTGGTTACGAACCGCCGGCATTTGCCGGTAGTTCTCTTTAAGTTTTTTAGTTTTTTTTCTTCTTGTTACTAATAATTAGGATGAGATTATATTGGACTTGCCGATCGACTTTCTTATTTCGTATGGCAGCGATCATTGTGACTGTTTTTACAAGGACAAACAGTTACCATTTTTATTCAAAACCGTTGCCAGATCTGAAATCAGAAGAGAGTCACGTTGCAGAGCCACCATCATAAGCCTTGAAGATGGACAAGATTCCTCAGTTTTGGCACAACCGTCGAAGGACTCTCGGGCTGGGTAGACCAAAATCTCTATCTTCCATAGTTATGCCTTTTGATTGGCTCTTCGTAGCCATCCATCTCTCTTGTAGAGCATTTTTCCGGCGATCACAATTGTGTTGTTGTCGGCGTTTCGTCTCCGATAATGTTTCATCTTTTTCTTGCAGCCAATTAGACATCATTGGCCTAAGAATGAAGTGGCATTTTTGGCAGTTGTCGTTTTCCTCCGCCAAATGTTATGGAGATGTATTTTGATATTTGATCCTGGTATCATTTGGACTTGGATTGACAATGAAAGCGAATGGAAGAGATTCTTAATGCAGCATCGGTTCATAGCCCCAGTTCGAGACATTGCCTAAGGATATGGTGGCGAGAGATCAGGTTGTCTTTGATTTTACGAACAGACTTTGGCAAACTTTTACCTTGGTTTTTATTATGAATCAAGGAATTTGTACAACCGTTAGTTGTTAATTTCAATGGGTGCTCTTGGGGATGTCAGCATGGAACGAGATTTAGAAGACGGTGTTCATCATTTCATTATTTATGGGCATTAGCTATACCAAAGAAAGATGTCATCTCCCGTTGTTGGAGATGTGATGTTGGGAAGCGATGTAACAGATGAATCGCAGTCATTGATTGTTTCAAAGTTTATTGGAGTTTCGTCAAAAGAACGATAGCCAAACAAGATGATCATGTCAGGAAGAAGACGAATAAGGAAGATAATAGATTTGATAATCTATTAGCCTGTAAGTCTTACAAAGAAAAGCAGCGTTTATTTCACTTGTTCGATTGTGTTTCTTCTTCTTAACTTTTAATCATCTATTTGTTAGATGTGTATGTCCTAGAATAATAATGTAGTCTCTGTTTCAATTTTAATAAAGTAAAGTAAGATGTTAAAAAAAATATAATAACTTAAAAGTATTTACAAAAATGGCCATTTTGTGAAGTAGGAAAATGATTATTTAAGTCTCAAGCTTAGAAAATAATCACTAAATTTCGTAGCTTTCGCATATTTGCGAAATTATTCCTCAACTTTCACTTTTGAAAATGATATACTCAAATTTTAAGGGGATAAAGTTTAGTTTTTGGAGTTTACAGTTTAAAATTTAGTTATTAGTATATAGAAAAATGTTTTATTATTATTATTTTTTCGTGTAGGAAAATGTATTATTACTAGATTAATAATTTATATTGTATGTTGTAGATTTTTACTACATTATATTTTTTATGTAAAAATCAGTAACTTTAATGAGCGTGTAATATAAATATTGAATATAAATTTTGTTAATATGTATATTATTTTAATTTTGAGGCATTGGTAAAACTGATTATTGTTAATTTAGAACATTATAGAGGAAGATAAGTCCCAAAGTTCCAGCTCACTCTCTTACATTTGTTTTTCTTTTTTTTCGTAAAACTGACTAATGGTAGATCTATTTGCAGGTTTTTTTAACAAACCAAGTGGAATTGGGGGCATTTTTTGTCTGCACTTCAAACCATTTGTAGTAAGTTATTACTACTGTCTTTCACTTCTATTTTGAAACTTTAATAATGTTGGAATTTTATTGAATAATACTTAAATGAATGGCATATAAACCATCTCTTATTAGCTTAACACGTGAAAGTACAAAACTAAAACTAAAAAACAAAGATAAAAACAAAAAAAAAGCACAATCCACCATCAAACACACATCTTACAATCACTGCTTTTTCTCAATTTTGATCTTAAATCCCTTCATTTTTTTTCAACCCCACCTTTGTGTCATTGATCTTCACATATTACTCACCTTACTCTCTTCTGGATTAGCATCCTATTTCACTTTGTTGTCTTCAAAGTTAAGTGTAGACGCTTTTAAACCAAATTGTTCCGCAGATTATCCACTGTTGTAACACAGACCTTCTTGGAAGAGGATGATTGTTCACTTGTGTCAACATGACATGCATAAACACGCTTTGATGAGGGAGTACTTGAGTCATTAGTCAAGGCAAGTGGGACCTATAAAAACCAACAAAAAGATTGCAATAACTATTTTTTGTCCTATAATAATCGGTTGATATAGTGAAATAGTTAAATAATAGAGAGATTACCTCATCAAATGATCCACCACCAAGCACAGAAGTTGCAGACTCTCCAAAAAAATCATAACCGATGCTATCATACAAAAAAAAAACTTTGTTCCACAGGTATTGTCATGACTTTCACATAAAGCATGTAAACGGCAAGTTGAGTCAATATAATTTGAGATTCATACAAACAATAGAGAGTAAGGAAAATTATCATTAGGTTACCAAAGATTCTTAGAGTTTCATCGACCAAGATTTACTCTCCATGATGTCTTGTAGGACATATATATATCTCTCAAGAATTCAAATGAACCAGCCATTTCTTTCAATTGCTTTGCAGGTATGCAATTTTTGTGTTTTGATTTGTGTATTCATATTTCTGGGTGAATGAACTATCTTCTTATAATTAAAAGAGGAGTACGTTTTTTAAAATGTCCGAAATTATCCAGGTATTTACACAGATTGCCACTCAATCTTACAAAAAGGAAAACGTTTCTCGAAATAGATAAGGGTACAATCGTCAGAAAAAATGGAAATTCGATTACCCGACCCGTTTTGTAGAAGAAGACCCCTGTGTTTGACCGAAACCGTATTAAAAACACGTGGATCCTGTAACTTTTTTTTTCTTTCTAAATAATAAATTTGATTTGACCTTCTTTTCTCTCCCCTATCAATCGTCACCGCCCAAAAGAAGAAGAAGAAGATGTCTTCCATTGTCAATCTACTAAGCTTTGGCTCCGAAGCTGATGAGAAAAAATTGGATTTGGATTTCAAGGAAGAGAAGTTGGCTTCTAGAGATCATGTAAGTTGGTGTGTGAATGTGATGTGTGTATAATTGCAGTTTTAGGATGATGCAAATAAGGATTATGTAAGTAAACATGAGAAATTGGTCCAACAATTAGATCTGCAGAAGAAACAATACAATGTTGAAACCAAGATCCAAGTGTTGTACGATATTTGATGTTTAGCTTAGAGGGTCTATGGTTTTATTTGTGTTTTTTGACATATGAGACTGGTTATTGGCTTTGGGGAATACGTCAAACAAGTCTATGTCCCTTACGAGAAATATAAATATGAAACCATGGTACATTAATCCATATCCTAATCGACTAAAAATCTAAACTTGAGTGTATAAAATGTAATCAGATGGAGAGATGGAAAAGCGGAGATGACAGGAGAAAAAGTAGCAATAAATAGACTTATGAAGCAATTTGAAAGAGATTATTAATCACCACATTTGTCATGATGAATAAATCCTAAGAAACAGAATGAGAATAGAATTGTTACAACAATTTCTTGAAGATAGATTATTAATGTTATAGACCCAAAGACTAAATAAGATTCTCCAGCTCTTGAGACAGGTTCGGGTCTATGGCTTATCACTTAAACATAAATTTTGTGTTTGTGTAGATGAGTGTGTTGACGGATTATCACTCTTACGGCTACTTGCTAGGGTCTTAATCAAGGTACATTTTTCACTTAAACAATTTATCTCTTTTGTCATTATTTTGAATTTAATACCTAATTTGGATTTAATATTACTTGCTAGGATTCATGTGCTATACCGGCTAGGATGAGAGACAAAGAAGCTCTCTACAATGCACTGTCACTTCAGTATAATCAAACTTTTTAGCTACATTTTTTTGTTGTTAGTTGTATCAAAACATATATATATATAAGTGTAATCTTAATTTACAATATCATGAGTTTATATATATCTTTTAAAACCCTTTCTCATCTATATTAACATTTTTTAAGTACATTTTGTGTTATGCCCTTTTAGTTTTGCTTATTTAAAAATTTATTTACAACATTAACCCCTAAAATATTTCCAACAATAGCATTACTTCAGATTTTGTTTCCTAAATATTTTACATAACATTCCATCTAAAAAAAATTACAACAATATCAATATGGAAACATAAACTATGATATATTTAACTACACCTTCTATTGTGTTTTAAAGATATTATATCTCTTAATCATTTGCAAACAAAAAACAACAACAATTTGATTCACATTTTGTTTTCCAGTACGTGTGAGCTTTGATTCTTAACGTAAAAAGAACTTCGATTCACATTTATTTAAATATTATAATTAATATAAATAAACTTAATCAAATTTTAAAATAATATGAATATGTATAATTAAAAAAAATTAAAATACTATATAATATGGTTATATAGTAGATGAGTTATAAAAAGGACATGTTGGAATTAATAAATTTGTGCTAACACGGGCTAAATCCTCATTTTATTATTTTCAACACTATTAATATTAGAATATTAAACATATAAAATCAAGTTGATTTAACTAAGATTGGTAAAATAATTAAATCATTAGGAATAATATGACTTAATCATAGCGTATAAATGACTTATTATGTATTTAAATTCCTTATTTTTTGTTATAACAATTAAAAGTCAAAATAGAATCTCAAATACTAAACAAAACAAACTAAATAAAACAAACAAATGATCATAAGTATTGCGGGTTAAAAAATTAATATAAATATTTAGCCGTACAAACAGCCGAAAAATTTAGTTATTTCTATATTTAAAAAATATCTAATATTTAACAAACAAATACAACATAAAATATAAATAAAAAATAAAATTATATGCACGCGGTGTACCGCGGATTAAAATCTAGTATTGTTGTATTCTAATCACATTTTCCATATATGAGTAATAAATATTTAATACACAAAAATTCACAAAACAATAGAAAATAAATATATATAACATATAATATATATATGAAATATAAAATCATACCAACAATGAAAGTAAATCAGGTTAGAATATTCATATAAATAAATATATATATATATATAAATTAAATAAACTAAATAAAATACTTATAAATTCTATTATATTATTTAAGCGGATATGTTGGGTGGGATAATAATTCGGTGGTAACAGGTCAAGTAACAAAATTGATAATAAGAAAATCAGTACTCGATAATGTACCCGACTTTAAAGTCATTGTTACCCTTATTTTTGAAACGGGTCAAATACGAATAACCAGTATTTGATGTAAACTACTACACCTACAAATCATCTTTATCCCTATATAAGTAAAAGAGAAGTACAAAATCGAACATGGGTCGGGTCAATTAAGTGAAAACAACCCGAAATTAAAGAAACGGATCAGGGTGAGAAAAAAACCGAATTAAAAAGATGGGTCACCCGTTTACAACTGAAGATCATATCTCACCAACCTTCTGCAGGAATCGCTGAAACCATATATGAAAAACAATTATCAGCATATATTTATTTACCATATATTAACCAAATCTTCATCTCACATTCCAAAAACTCATCGAATATTTAATATCTGAATAAATATCGTTCCTATACTTTAGGTAACTATTCAGCTTTATCAAATAAAGCTTCGAATAATCAGTCCTAATTAATGTATCATATATTTCTCTCCATTATTCTCTCCAATTTCATCTTAATCATAGGACTACTCAATATATTATGAATTGCGAATCAAGATACCATAATAAACACTATCCTAAACTAACAAAACCTCCAAAGATTATTTTCATTATTTGGATATCGTATAAGGATATAAGAATAATTACCAGAATATTCTCTAAACTTTAACCTCAATCAATCAAATATAAACTTCTACCTATAAATACTCATTTCACATATACTTACGATTCATCAAACGTTATACCTTTCAAAATGGCAGCAAATCTTGCAATAACTAATCTAGCATCCATCAAGCCATTCAAGACTTGCTGGAGAATCCAGGTCTAAATCGTCCATAGCTGGCAGCAGTATACCACTTACTCCGGTGAGACCATTGAAATGGTCCTAGCTGATGTGGCGGTAAGCTTAATAATAATGCTCTTATATCCGTGAAAATTTTTGATTCCAAATTACTTGAGAAGTTCATACCTGGATCCTTTGTTTTCTCGGTAGGGAACTTTGATCCACGCTACAGTCAAGAAGCAACAGATATCCAAGTTTCAGAGACTGATTGTGCCTGGTCAGCACAATAGTGTTGTTATCTAATTTAATCCAAGTTTATCGGAGTTGAGAAAGAAAAAAAATTGACGAAGACAAATTGTAACCTTACATATATAATTAGGTGTTCTTTTTAGATGTCTTCTTCTCCATTATATGATACTCTTTTACCAATCGGATGCTTAAAATCATAAACCTGTAATATTGTAAAGAATAATACAGATCAATATTCACTTATCATGATATCCACTGATTAAATTTTGATGACATCTGCCTAAAATTGGAAATTACTACAAACAAAGTTAAAATAGAGCAACAGTTACTGATTTTAAAGACAAAATTCTTATTTCAATCTCGAGAAACTATCGAGATCTAACTTTGATGTCAAGGGATTATTGACAGAATCGTAAACAGCTTACCCGATTAATGGAATTGGCAAGGAGGTCGTATGTTGTATCAACCGAAAACTAGGATCGGATCCATTCTTCAATGAATCTATTTGACTAAGACATCTCTTACTTCAATCATCGAAGAATTGCAAAATTGGGAGTTTGTAATTTTTGGATCAGATATAGTATTCAACTGGGTATAGGAACAGAGACATGGTTTCATTGACGGTTCTGAATACGACACAAACTAGATTGTTCGAAGAAAATATACCAGGGATTTTGTTTCGAAGATGACACAAAACGATGACCCTTCGATCATCCTAATAATTTGCTGGAGGACTTTACGAATCAATATTAACCTCTCGGCCCATTTAAGCCCAATAATATACCCAATTTTTTAATTTCCTAATTGAATATGATTACACCCAAGAATCATTTGTCTAACTCTAATTGATAGACATTTCTAAATCAATAATTTAAACAAAATCACTGTTAATTTAACTTATAATTGGTTCTTAACAAACTAGATTGTTTATATGTTTTACAGCCAATATCCATAATTGTAATTATGTACATGCAGATTTCTACTACTAAAATGATCATATTAAATTATCTATTTTTTTCTCGAAATTCAATCCACAATAATATGATTTTCCGTAATATTATTTTATAAGAATCTTATATCAATAATTATATTTCAATGTATTAAATTAGATAATATATTTACATTATTCCTCTGCGCTGTAGCGCGGATCTGTTTCTAGTTATATCAATATAAGTTAACACATTTATTTTGTTGTGCCCCACAGGTTAAAACTTATATTATATTAATAATTTTATATATTACATCCGACATGCACAAACAATATAAATATATATATATATATATTAGTTTTTATACATTTAAATTCTACTTAATTTGTAACTCAATTTATAAAACATAATTATGTTTCGTCCCGCGGTACACCGCGGGTTCAAATCTAGTTATTTATAGATGAGCCAACGTGATGAACAAGAAGATTACAATCCATACCATTTTATTTTAGCAAAGAAGAGATCTATAAATAAATGTATTTATTTTTTTAATTATGATACAATATTTTGAGAATATTACTTGCATTCTTGACGTGAAATACTCAAAAATAGTATATTGTAGTATTATTTTAATTTGGTCGAGCTTTTTGAGAGAGATTTTAGGATTCTCATTGATTGCATACAATTATTTGATTATTTTATGGAAATAGTTTAAATTAAAAAAATTTAAATATATATACAATTTGTTGATTTTAGAAACAACATTTATTTTGTATATATATGGTAGAGAGTTTTTGGTTAGAACATTGATTGTGTTTTTTTAAGGAAGATGATAGAAAGATTCTAGGAAGTGTTTTCAAAATGTCGATTTTGGAGATTTAATTTAGGATTTTTTTTCAAAAACATATTTTCCATAAATTGATTATTGTTATTTTGTGCAAATATGTAGGAATCAATTTTATAAATAAGTTAAATTGTACGGGTGGAACACAAAATGTACTTAAAAAATGTATATATAGAAGATAGATGGATAAAAAATAGGGTCTTTTTGTAAAAGAGTATAGAAAAGAAAAAACTAAATGTTTTGCAAATGTCCTTTATATTCTTTTTAGTCGATTCAATTAGTTTAATTTAGATGAGTAAGAGGCACAATATAAAATTAAACATTTCAACTCTTATAAATCGATGAAGAGATTTCACAACTACATGATCAATGCATACAAAACGAAGACAAACAACATCGATGCCGAAATAGAGAGAGAACGGCATATGTGAGCGAGAGAGGCAGAGCGCGGAGTCGAATTGTGAACATCGGTTTGTCCAGAGTTTTTGTCGGAGGGAGTAACAGGTGAAGGGAGAACCATCTGCGGAGGAGCAGGTAAGGTCTGCCCTGTCGGAGCAGCGGCTGGTGGTAGACGTCGCGTTGTTGGCGACTGTGGAGCCATCGAAGTCTGGGAGACGTAACAAAAATAACATATGGTTTCGTTTAGACAAATATTATATAAACCATAATAACATAAGAGGACATGTAGTGCCTTGCTTGAACTTGCCTCATGTTAAATTAATATTATATAAACCATATGTTCATAAACAAAAACTTACTTGGTTATTGGCAGTCTTGGTGAGCCCGATATCGTAAGTCATGGTTAGATCAGGTTTAAACAAACCGAAGGCTCGTTCTGAACCTTTCCCAGGCTTGAGATTCTCGTCGTACAATGCAAACAAGTATGTCTCGATCACTTTCCCGGGCATAAGTGGCGTCCCGGACCCAGATTTCAAATGAGCAATGAGGTTTTTATTGTAAGCTCTAGCGTTCTCAACTGTTGCACCAGCCTCTTCCGGGTCTCCCTTGTATGGCCACCCAGTCTCAGCGACCATTATCTCTACGTCTTTGAACCCCATCGAGTTCAAAGCTGAATACACCGCATCAACCTTCACAAAACCAAATTTTAATCTCCGTAAACCACAAAACCGATTTGATATCATTTTCTTTTCCTTTCTATATTTCTATATTACAAATCAAGTTTTCGGTATTTAGTCTCCTTTCCTAAAACTATGAATCCATAATTGCAAATTTCAATATCAATTGTGTTCCTTCCACTAACATTAATAGGTACACTCAATTGTGTCCTTTACTGATTTATACCACTTTCTTTTTCTTCCTAGAGCACTGTTTTCACTTTTCATTCATTTGACGTAACTAAATGTGCTAAACCTTTTGATTAAGCAAAGTGTTCTGTCAAAACAAAAACTACAAGAAAAATTTGATTCCATTTATCAAAAAAAAAAAAAAAAAAAAAAAAANATCATCTCCTTACCTACTAATTATACATTAAAAGTTCATGATATATTTTCTGTCCACTAAATATATATGGTTCAAATATAGTAACTTCGATTAAAATAGCTAAATCTTAAAATATGTCAAAAGGAAGTAAAATAAAACCTGAGCATCGAACATGTTCATATACTTGAGCTTGCTGTTGGGGTCGACACGGCCAGGATTAGTCTGAAACAAGCAATAAGCCAACGTTTCGGGTCTTCGGTCCTCTTGGTACGCGAAAAACGGGTACGGGTTAACCGCAAAAGGTGACCCGGTCTCACTATTAAACTCTAGCAATCCTTTCAATATATCAGCATGTTCCGGTTTAAATACCGCGGTCGAAGGAGGGTCTGACCCGGCCAAAACGGACATTACATGTACCGTCGAGACCTTAATTTTTCCGCCACCAAGAGACGCTGCCTCGAGAGCACCTTGGACATTTTTCATAGCCGGCAGAAGCTGTGACATGAGAGTGTTATCGCCAAAGGTTGTGACCTCGTTCCCAACGGCTATAAGAACAATCTTGCTCGCTGGATAATAAGGTATCACGTTGGTTTCGACCCAGGTTCGGGCAAAACCCGGGTCAGATGCTAAACCGGGTACATCGCCGTTAGATGCACCGATAACGATCTCGATCCCCGTGTTTGCGAGGGCCTTGATTACAGCCGGGTCGGATCCGTAAAGACGGACTTTTTGGAAAGTTGTGGACTGAAGAAGCTTTGCACTAGCTGACGGAGGTGGAAGATTGTCGGCAGTAAGGCCATAGTTTACTCCGAGGAACGGTTGAGACTCTGTTTTGATACATGTCAAAGAATCAGATTTAGAGAAAGTATATGAAACTGTAAATGAGTTTTTGAAACTATAACTTACTTGATAGATGTAAACATGAGGAGAAGAAGAGTAGGAGAAATGAATAAACAGAAGCTGCCATGGCTGCTCTGTTTCTTCTTTTTCTGTGTTCTTTTGAATTTGAAATGTTCTGAGTTGTAACTTTCGTTTGTCCCTATATTATAGAAAACTATGGAGTAGAACTATATATATATATATGTAGAAAACGACCGACGTTGTTAAGGTCAAATGTAATATTTTCGAAAATTTAAATTGGTAAAAAGACACAACTCTCTTTTTGATTTGGACCAATGTAAGTTAGTATAATACCTACAAAACTGAAATACATTTAAGGCTTTTTTTTCTTTTTCTTTAAGTATTTATCCTAGTACTTAATAGTTCCTTTTTCTTGTCAACGTATTTAGTAGTTCTTGTTTAGTAGATTAAATAAGTGGAAAAATCTATGCACCATGCATACCCTTAATTTTAAATTGGTCAATACAGGATTTATGTACACAGTTCCTTTTTGTTTGGATTATACTAAACGAATTTAGCTTTGGATTTGTCAGAGAAAACTAATATCGTATCTCTTTCTTTAGTAAACGAAGACTACTACAACTATTAGATATAAATAAAGAGTGCTTTAAATAATATAACAAAGAACTCGGCATTGTTACCAAAGAGAAAATGAAAAGAAAAAAACTCTTGACACACCTCAAGGAATATTGCTTGTATAATCAGAACATTTGTGACACAGTTTATTATAATTTTGTTTATAAGCCGACTAGCTGAGTATTTAAAATTTCAAAGATACCTGGTGAATATAGTCATATAGAGATATACTTCTGACATACATTGCATTTAATAGTTTGTTTAGATTTAGAAGCTGAGTATTTGAAATTTCAAATGTACCCGGTGATATAGTTTTATCACTAAAAACTAAAACTCGACCCAAGAGCATAAACTCGTAGCGGCGTTGAATATACTTTTATCGCCTAAATCATTTGATCAGTGGGTTTTAGTTTGGTGCTTTAACAATAGTGAACTTGCGGGAAAGTTTCTTCATGTATATACACAAATACATACAGTACTTGACAAAGAAACAAAATACATCATGGAAATGTTCAAAGTACGTGTTGCATGGAAACTAAAAGAGACAATAAAAGAAGAGTAAAACCCTAAAGTGTCTTTAGTTAATTACTTACATGAAAAAGTGAGACAGAAATATTAGTATAAATTAACATTTTCCCACTCTTAATGAAGCATTCAGCACATAGTTAATTATTAACTAGTTTAAAATGATGGCTTTATGTTAATTAGATATTCCTTCTCGACTAAGAAATGGAGCAATGCACCGAAGGTGGTGGAGGAGGAGAGCAAGGAATTAGACATTCCAACATCTACCACAAAGATGGAAAAAGAACAATAATAAAGAAGAAGCTGTCGCTTTTGCTGTGGCCTAAGGAAAAGATAAAGCATGTTTTAACTATTATTTTTTTCCTCAAAAAGACGGGGAAATTATTAAAACAAAAGCAACAAAAGGCCTAACATTTGAACCACAATTTTCAAATTTGGGTTGTTTGAATCATTTTGTACTCTAATGTAACTTCCAAAAAATTATCGAGTGGTAGTGGTAGCAATCGTTTCCGAGCAAAATGGTATACGAATTTTCGCGTCGATTGTGTAGTTAAAAGAATACGTAGTTGAATTTAAAATTAGAAAGTTTGAGTTACATTTTAGGCTGTATGATCCAAGTCAAATGTTGTTATACGTGCGTTTTTGTGGGAATCAGAACGGTTTAAATCTTGGATTTGAGTATTTAACCGAAGATCAAACTTAGTAAGACAATAGAAAGCGGTAAGAGAAGTTCGTAAGAGAATTACTATAAAAAAAAATTAAAAATTGACTAAAGTGATAAACTTTTATAATTTGTACTCATTAAGAATTACAACAGTTATGGTAAACTGGACCGATTCACGGTTCTTAATTCGTGAAACCCAAATATCGGGTTGCCGCTATATTACAACCTGTACTTATCTCATTCTCAGCTTTCCAACCCATATTTTTCATCTCTTTATAAAACATCACAAACTTAATCTACTATGCATAGCGGCAACCCTATTAAAGCAGAAGTACTCACTATAATCAAATTAGACCATAACTTTGTTTTGGTACGTTTTTAATTAAAATTGATTAGAGAATCACTTAATTTAATTAAATTAACCTATAGTTACGATTTATCTAAATGACCATTATACCCCTTGCTCGACCACTTAATTACGACCGAGTCAAGACACAGATCTTCTTTAACTCGGAAATAGAAGAAAAATCTACTTGCGGATCTGTTTGTAATCCGGGTTAATACAATTCAGATCGTGTATTTGGTTTGATTCAAGAATACTTATTATTGTTGTTGACAAACAGAGTTATAATCCCTATAAATAAGGAAACTGGTATTCGAGTATTTAATGGTTTCAATAATATCAAATATTAACTACTACCATACTTAATCCCTATAATTATTATGAATATTAATAATAATGAGAAATCTTTAATGCTTATGGATTGTGACTTTGTTGCTTCCAAAATAATCAATAGAACTAGGTAGTAACCCGTGCAATAGCACGGGCAAAATATTTTTATAAAATTGTATTATTTTAAATATCTAATTTAAGTTTGGTTTTACTTTGGGTTATTACACGTATATAACCTAGAGGAATGGGAAACACGTCCATGTTCCGTTTTATCATGTCTCTGTCCCGTTTTATCATGTCCCGTTCCATCTCCTCTCGTCCTATATCCATCAGAATTTTTTTTGTCTTATTGTAACGCTCCGATCATCACCTTGCTTAGTGGGTCCACCATATCCACTCCCGATCCATAGGCCCACCTTGCTTAGTGGGCCTACATCTATTCCCGGCCAGTGGGTTCATCCATATCCGTCAGTCGATTTGTTACGTCCATGAGGCTTTAAAAATTTGTTTACCATCACTACAAATCACCATCTTTCTATGTGTTTTGTCTCTACTCGCACAGTTCCGGATGGTCACCCATCCTGAAACTACTCCAGCTCAAACATGCTTAACTCTAGAGTTCTCTCAAGACCTTTGGCCGAAAATAAAACTGCACTTTGGTGACCTAGATGACCAAATCAATCTTTTAAACCTCTCCGCAACTGGGATGTCACAATTATGATCGTTCTCTTTTAAATAATTACTTGGTAGGTAATATTTTTAATAGAGATTGGATAAAAAATTTAGATGGGATATCCATATTCTTCTTGAATATTTAATTTTTTATTTAGTTAGTTTTTACTATCCAAAAAATTACAATTTTAACAAACTGACTGTTTCCAAAAATAATACTAAAATTTTGATTTACCCGTTCCAAAATAGAGAATTACTTCACGAAATATATAAAGTCTCCATTTGAATACTTAATTTATATTGTTAGTGGAAATTATACTTCTCAAAAAATTTCAAAATATTTTCAAAAATATCCAAAATTCTCAAAATATCCATCTCATATTAGTTCTTTATATGTCACATAGTGAATTTTTTTAAGAAAATCGTTTAAGTGCAATCTTTTCTATTATATGAATTACTCATTTCCATTGCACATCCACTATTTTTCATTGTAATACCTTAAATACCCTGGACTTAGTCTTAATTTCATTTACATAATACATCAAATTTTTTAGTATTATATGTTTTTTGTTTAATAGCACACAAAAAAAAGGTTTTTCTTTATTAGGTGATTACAATAATGATTTCTCATGAAATGCAATTTGTTGTATATTGGCTTTCAACAAAGACAGTGATGATGAATCAAAAAGTTTTTAATCATGGACTGCTGATTGTGGAATAATAAGAGACTTATTTGTCATTTTTTTATGTGGTCATCAGATATAACCAAAAATAGTTTGAGAACCGAAAGTAACCAAGAACAATAATAATTAAACACCAACAACATTATTCATCAACATGCACTTGATCATGAAGCCAAGATGGCCCACCAAGTGCTAAATATGACTAAAATCTATCATTTCTCGTGACACTATTCGAGATAACAATCGTCACTTTATTCGCCGGAACAGCCACCTTATGAAAGTCTTTACAATTGAAGCCATCCAGCCACCTTATTCTCATATTTATTTATAGTTTTGTTTTTTATTTCTTTCAAATTTTTGATAAACATTAATAACATGATGTCGTTGTTTTTTTTAATTTAAACTCTTTCATATAAATTAATTTAGTATTAAATTTTCTCATATAAATTTTAAATTTCAAAAAATGAGTTAGAATCTTATTATTTTAAATATATAAAACTATTTGTACAATATTGATAATAAATCTAAATATTAGATTTCAATTTGGTTTTAGTTTGAATTATTGTTCATATATAATCCAAACGTATCTACTTTGTAATAGGAAACATTTCCCATCCCATTCCATCCCATCCCGTGCCATCCTGTCCCGTCTTGTCTTTCTCTCTTTATCCATCATAATTTTTTTGTCCTATGATCGTTCTCTTTCAATAATTACTCATTAAGCAATGTTTATTAATATGTATTTGGTAAGAAATTTAGACATGATACTCAAATTCTCCATTGTATATTTAATTTTTAGTTAGGTAGTAAAATTATCCAAAACCAAATTTTTCTAATCAAAAACATCTAATTATTTTGATTAGAACTATATTAGCTGTAGAATTACGGAAAGTAACATAAAATTAAGATCCCAAGACAATAAAAGAAAAGATTTTGGACATGCCTTAACTTTTATAAAAAGAACAGATCAAAATCTAGGAAAATGCATATAACGAAAACACATAGCCTGACAATGTAAATCTAATTTATCTTTTGATAAGCACAATGATAAAATTCTCACAAAAGGCTCAAATCAGCTATAATTGTTTGGTTTGTTGTTTCCGAGCAAGAACATGGCATTCTTTAAGCGAAAAAGTGTCTAGAGTGGACATAGACTTTGTTAGTAAATTCTCAGCTTCAGCAGCTACTTTAAGATTCAGAGGAAGATGAAGAGCGGAAGATAAAACTGTTCCTAGATTAACTCTCCACTGGTCAAACGAATTGATACTCCACACAAAGCCTTGAACTGCAATTCTGTGTTCATCGATTGCCACCAACTGAAAACAAAACATATACAAAATGTCAGCTTTTTAAGACTTTTTATCTCAATTTTAATACCTGAAATAGTGGCAGACCTGACCAACATAGTAAGCAGTCAATTCTGAAAGTAGAAGGCTAAGAGAAGATCGATCGCCAAAGAAGGTCTGTGGAAAGATACCAACAGTTATACACATTATTATACGTAAATTTTAACATCAATCAGCACCATATTTACTTTGTGGGGAATGGGGAATGAGATGTCATTAACTCTTATTAGAGATTCACTTAAGTTAGTATCTATAGTAGTCATATATGTTCATATACTTGAGCCCATAATGTAGACAAAAACATGTAACTCAGATAAACAAATTATGCAAATTAATTCACTAAACATGTAGACAAAAACATGTAACTCAGATAAACAAATTATACAAATTAATTCACTAAAATCTGCAGTCTATAACTTCGACAAACCAAACCTACAACTTAGAGAATAAAAATCTGCAAATTAATTAATCAAAACCAGCAACTTAGACAACAAAAAGAAACCCAAGAAACTATAGAACATATTTAAAAAAAACTGGTTCAAGAACCGAAACAACAAAAAGAATTCAAACTCATAAAAACTGAACACAAAACATTTCAAATACTTCAGCATATAATTTTTTGAACTAACCTTACCCATTCATCTTGTTAGATGCTTCAAACGTGTCACTATCATTAGAGCCTATGAATTGTTGCAAATTCTTTTTGTTATTATATTCAACCTATTCTGAAAAATTGGAAACCATAAATAGATTTAGCGACACATAAGAAGCTCAGCTCTGCTTTTAGTATAATACATAAGACAGAGAGTTGTTGTGACTTGTAAGAAGAAAAAGGCTTACTGTTCCCAACACGTCACTCAAATCAATGCAAATTCACAACAACAAAAAAAAATAGCCAGCTTATAAAGCAAACCATTCCATTTATCTTTTATATGAATTTAGCATATGATAAATATAGAAATAGAAGAGGTTTTTTAAAAAAAAAAGAAACATCATAGCAAAGTCTAACCTGATGTTGAAATGAATGCCTAAGAAGTGCCCATCAGTGCTCTTATTATCAACTATAAGAGATGTGGATGGTGTTGACTTCCAAAAACATACTCAGCTCCTGAAAAGATAAAAGATGATATTTTGTTACTACTTCATCAAACAAAAGAAAAGATCGAGAGACATCAGATAAGAGCAATTAACAAAATCGGCAAATTAAACATTTCTTGTCAGCTCTAGTTATTTTAGAAACACACGTCATACCCATTTCATCTTGGCCTAGCGAATCAGTTGGTAGATCCATAGTGTGTTCTCAAGAAGATGGCTTCTCATGGCCACGTATAAATAAATCCTAGATGGTTAATCGTATCAATCAGACTGAAGAATTTTTTTTTTACAAATAACAGGCTATGGAAGAACAAATTAGATTTACCTTCTAATTTACAAACCCAGAAGAGAGATCATCATGTGATGATTATGTTGAACATCATCTTCTCAAAACTCTAACCCGCTATCTTCCTTTACATCCACTGGAGTAAAAAAGTACCTGCTAACAATTTGGGATATTAGAATAAATGGTGCAAAGAGAACCTCGACTTAGCAAATATAAGACGTTCAGTGGAAAAATGCATATATCAACCAAAATTACAATTTTTTATGTTTGCATAAGAAGAAAGAGAGAGAGAGAGAGAGAGAGAGAGAGAGAGAGAGAGAGAGAGA
>NC_025704.1:22189483-22191691 GCF_000633955.1 Camelina sativa | reverse complement strand
CGCGTCTTTATCCGTGTAGAGGGGCCTGGAAATTTCCTTTGTACCCTTTTTTAAAATCGAAAATTTAGTCATAATTGCAATGGCATTGTATTGTAAATTCTTACAAAACTAAGGTTTTTTTCAGGCAACATTTTTTTTTAATAGTAGGGATAAATACGAAATTGTATATATATGTAAACTTATTTGATTTGTTTTTATATTGTGAGATATTTACGGAAACAACAAATCAACTTAATACAATTAAATAAAAACAAATCATCATTAAGTTTAGATTTTTTAATATTTCCTTAACGAAATTATAGTAATTAATTATTATTAGTATAGATGGAAAGAATAAAAATGCAGAAATTATATATATGTAAAGTTGTAAACTAATTTACAGAAAATGTGTACTTTATATCCCACATCGACTAAATATTTTGGAATATGGTTCATAACCACTATAAATATATGACTAATATGTTTTGAGTATAAATGAGCAGGAAACTTGATTTATTAGGGATCCAAATTTAACAGTTTAATTTGGTTCTATATTTGAGTATATTTAAACTTTTAAAAAGTAAATATATTATAATATATTTACGTTTTTTAGAAAAATTTAAGAGATTATAAATATTTAAATTTTTATAGAATGTTTAAATTATTATAAATATTTGAACTCCGTCGAAAGTTTAAAATATTATAATATATTTAAGTCTATAAAATATTTAAGTGATATTAATATTTTTACTCTTAAAAATTCTAAAATATAAAAAAGTTTGAGGTAAACCCGTTAAAACAGGTATTTTTATCAAACTATAAATTAAATTGGGTTTTTACAGTTTTGCTGAGATTTGATATATCAAATATTAACTTCTAAATGATAACCTAAATATATCTAATCTCACTATAAATATAATGGTTTCCTAACCATTGAAATATCTCACACTAAAATTTAACAAGCAACTTCTCCTCTTTTGAAGACAAACCAAAATAAAGAAAAACTCATCCTTTTACAAAACTACTATCTAATATTGCAGTGTGTTTATCCTCTTACAAAACTACTATCTGATATTGCAGAGTATCTATTTTCTTACAAAATTACTATCCAATATTGTGGTGTGTCTGTTTCCGTAAAAAACTACATTTTAAAAACTACTTACTCTATTAGGATTTCTAATTAACTGTATAACCCCAAATATACAAATAAACACTATATAAACAAAGAAAATAAGTCAAAATAAAAAACTACATTACAAAAATACAAATTACAAAAAAAATAACTAACAAAATATATAATCCCGTGCTGTACCATGGGGTATCACCTAGTATGTTATTAAAGTCTCGAAATATTATTTTAGTTACTCATTTTGGGATGAAAAGTTCATTGGTCCTCTTCAAGTTTACTTTTCCCCCACAATATATACACTTGAAAAAAAAATTGAAAGAGTTCCGGACCTAATTTTTTCCATATATACATTGGGAAAAATGTCATTTAAATCATGAACTTTCAAATTTTGGCCATTTAAACCACGAACTTTGTTGTAGGCCATTTAAAACATCAACTTTTGTTGATTAGCTTTTTTAAACATGAAGTTTCGTTGACCAAGCCAAAAAATACATGACGTTAAATTCGATAGTTGACCTACTAACAGACGTTACTTTGCCGTTAATCACTCCGTTACTAACAAAACTACGTCGTTTTAATGGAAGTTATAGTTCGAAAAAATATCATTTAAACCATGAACTTTTTAAAATAGGCCATTTAAACCATGAACTTATAAATGTATATCATTTAAACCATAAACTTTCAAATTTATGTCATTTAAACCATAATACATGAATACAATGATCAATCCTTCAAACTCTAGTGTAGTATCTTAAAACAAGATGATCAATCCTTCAAACTCTAGTGTAGTGTCCTAATAAATTAAAAAAACTCAAAACAAATAAAAAAAGACACAGAATACATAACAAAGATCGAAAAAAAGGATGAATTGATGTTCTTCATTCTCTTTTTCAGAATCGCATCATGAGGCAGAGTCGAAGAAAGAAGAGAGAAACTAAACTAAGGGTTAAACGGTTTAGCCGGTTAGGGTTATATACTTTTGCTTCGATAACCAAAATTTTCAGGTTGTCTAGTTTTCACCTAACGCCCAAGGCAAGTTCATGGTTTATATGACAGAATTTGAAAGTTCATGGTTTAAATGACATACATTTACAAGTTCA
>NC_025704.1:22181056-22188864 GCF_000633955.1 Camelina sativa | reverse complement strand
GAAAAAAAGGATGAATTGATGTTCTTCATTCTCTTTTTCAGAATCGCATCATGAGGCAGAGTCGAAGAAAGAAGAGAGAAACTAAACTAAGGGTTAAACGGTTTAGCCGGTTAGGGTTATATACTTTTGCTTCGATAACCAAAATTTTCAGGTTGTCTAGTTTTCACCTAACGCCCAAGGCAAGTTCATGGTTTATATGACAGAATTTGAAAGTTCATGGTTTAAATGACATACATTTACAAGTTCAAGGTTTAAATGGCCTATATTTAAAAGTTCATGGTTTAAATGATATTTTCTCGAACTAAAACTTCCATTAAAACGACGTCGTTTTGTTAGTAATGGTGTGATTAACGGCAAAGTAACGTCTGTTAGTAGGTCAACTATCAGATTTAACGTCATGTCTTTTTTGGCTTGGTCAACAAAATTTCATGTTTAAAAAAATTAATCAACAAAAGTTGATGTTTTAAATGGCCTACAACAAAGTTCATGGTTTAAATGGCCAAAATTTGAAAGTTCATGATTTAAATGACATTTTTCCCTATATACATTATCAAGTTCAGTTGTTTTTTTTTAATACTATAGTAGCTAGAATGATCTCTAAGTATGTATGTATACTTAAATAGATCAAAGCCAAGAATAAAGTGGGGAATTTTAGCGAAAGTTAGGTTTGAAAACTATAACTAAGAAGTAGATAGTTTGAAGATATAGTTTGAGGAATGGGAAAAATGTCATTAAAATCTCCAAGTCTACATTTTCGTTGATTTAAAGCCCGAACTCTGCTTTTGGAGGAAAAAACACCAATTATTTGTTGACTTCCAAATAAATCGCAAACTCTCGTTGACTTAGCCATTTGAGGCACAACGTTAAGTGGTCAAACGGAGAAATTAAACGCGGTTAATTATCCCGTTAAGGAGATCCGTTAATATCAAAACGATGCTGTTTATAACACCCTAAAACTCCCAAATTGAGAAATCGATTCTTAATATCCCCAATTCACAAACCCTAATCGATCTAACCCTAATCAAACATGATATCTTCAATGACGAGAAGATTCCAGGTCTCTTTTTGTTATACACCGGAAGAACGGTTTACCAGGATTCTCTTCAGTTCTCGATGTAAAGATTGCTACACTGGCTCCACAAACACACTTCAATGGCACTCCACGGTCGAACGAAGCTACCACCGATGTCTTTGAGCTAGAACTCAACTCGCCAAATCGAAGAAGAAGAGAGAAATCGAAGAAGAAAAGAGAAATTAAAGAAGAAAATATATATTAAAATCGATTAGGGTTTGTAAATTGGGGATATTAATAATCGATTTCTCAATTTGGGGGTTTTAGGGTGTTATAAACAACGTCGTTTTGATATTAACGGATCTCGTTAACGGATAATTAACCCCGTTTAATTTCTCCGTTTGACCACTTAACGTTGTGCCTCAAATGGCTAAGTCAACGAGAGTTTGCGATTTATTTGGAAGTCAACAAATAATTGGTGTTTTTTTCCTCCAAAAGCAGAGTTCGGGCTTTAAATCAACGAAAATGTAGACTTGGGGATTTTAATGACATTTTTCCCTTTGAGGAATGTATACTTTTTGTGTTTATGATGAAATGAGTAGACGTTTATTTTTCATCAAATACCCACCTATATTCTTATTAGCCACGCAAGAAATTAAAGGGTACACCTAGGAATCTACTATTTTTGTTAGTTGTTACATCAATCGCATTGACAGTACACAAAGACTCTCACTCTGCCCATCGATTCAATTTCCATACCATATCATTTGCTCACACAACGTTAAGAAAAAAAAAAAAAAAAAAACCATTTTCAGACAAAACATTAACGATGTGGAAGAATGGCTGAAGATAATGATCACCTAAAACGTAACAAGAGCTCACTTTTGACTCGGAGAGGAGAGAAAGAAGAGTCTCGGCTATATGCATATAAGATCTCTTGTTATCTCCTCCAAGAGTCCACTGAAGACTTCCCTCTCTATATCCCTCATAACATCATCTTTCTCGATGAAGGCGAGCATGGAATCGTTCCAACCCATGTCCCACATTGAGTTCAAGTTTGGGTCTTTATGGTGAACATCTCTTTCCAACACGTAGTCTTCAACATGTGATCCTATGTTGTAATCCCTACCGTAGGCTCGCAGCTTCTCTAACTCTTTGCTCATTTGTCTAATAAGATGGTCCAATGAGTTTACTTTAGAGGAACTGATGGGTACCTTGACGAAAGGATGTACACTTAACTCTTGAAATCTCCTTTTCCGTTTCATTAGCTCGAAGCCACATTCAAGGATTAGATTCTTGTCTTCTTGATAGTAATTGCTTTCAACGGAGGCGTCATGAAAGACATTTGGAGGAATGTTGAGTTTGAAAAGTGCCTTTGCTGTGTCTAGAAATAGTTGGCTTTTCACAAATATTTTCTTGAGGTTAATTTCATTTTCAGACAATGTCTCTGTGGTTTCTTGTGTCCGCTTTTCTTGTCGCTTCTCCAACAAAGGTAAACCAGCTTCTACCTCCCCTTTGGTTCCTAAAATAATTGAAACTTATTCAACTTATTTTAGTTCCATATTTATCAAAAAAAAAAAAACAATCGTTTACTTGTTGCATAAAATGCTTGTGGCTCTATCATGAGTGAAGCATGAAGCCTTGGATATGTGGATATGTTTTCAAAACATACATTGTTTGGTTATTACCTTTACATATTGTCTCGGGTAGTCTCTCTGAATTTCCATTAAACTTTGATATTGGAGCTTGTTGATCTATCCCATCCGTGAACAAAATCCCATGATGCTGCTCATGAACATCAAGACACAGAGATTAGAGTTAATATATACAGATGGTATGTGAAGTTTATATACAGTAATAAAGCTTACATTTTCTAATGGAGCTTGGCATGTGACTCTCTCCGCGGCAATAAGAAGAATTGAGTCATCTTTGATCCCTCTCTTATGTTCTTCCACAGTACTTTTGTTTGATGATTGGACCTCAACACCTGAAACATGAGAATTTTTGATGTATGTCTCTGCTTCTGCCTTCGTCTTGTTACATTCATCATCACTTCTGAGTAACTGATCTTGTTTTCCATCTGCTTTCTTAATCTCTGGTCGCTTCATTACTTTGCACAATCCTTCATTCTGATTATATATGTCTTGGTTCTTCTTCTCACGGATCTTGGCTTTATGAACCTCTCCTTCTCTTGCCTTTTGTGCTACTTCAACATGACAAAAGCTTTTCCTTGGAGCTTTAGCATGTTCTGTGACTGTGCGTGCTAGCTTCTTTTGTATATCCACTGAACTCATAAGTTTTGGTGACTGATTGGTCTTTACGCTATATTCTCGCTGAAACCTCTCTTTCTTAATGCTCTCTTCTTCCTCAGGTTTATGAAATATTAGTTTCTTCTCAGAACTAAGTTTCTGTAATGGCTTCCTTGCGACAACCTTATGCTTATGTTCTGTTGGAGATGGGTTCCTTCTGACAACATTTTTCGTCGTCACTTCTCCATCCTTCTTGTATGAAACTTTGCTTCTTTTTCTACTGTTTGAAATTGAATCATCTTTCTCTCTATCTTTCTGCTGAGACTTGGCTTTGTAGTTCATCTCACTCGCGGTTTGAGTCTCTTTATGTACTACTAAATCCAATGATGTTGACTTCCTTGGTGCCTTCTGTTCAACAAGATTTGCACTAGCTTGCATTACTCTACGCCTTGTGAGATTCTCTGCAGATTTAGTGGATGTAACGTTTTTGTTGTTGGTCTCTTTTTCATCTTCTGGAAACTCTCCTAATCCCATTAACTTGGCAACAACACTTGGAATCCTTCCTTTCTGAGGTTTTAGTGATCTCTCTTCTGTATCTCCACAACTACTTGTTCTTCTATGTTTGTTCTTCTTATTATCCTCTTGGTAGTTAAGTGCCAATAGTCTCATCTCGATATCTGCCTTGGCGACTTCTTTGATCTTTTGGTAATTTTGGTTATGAGCATCATCTTGATCCTCATCATCATCATTTTCTTCAAGCAGCTTGATTCTGTTTTTTCTCTGTTTATTCGTTGTGTACTCAGAAGCTTGTTGAATGTCTACAAGCAAACGAAGAGACTGTTCCAAGTCAATAGCACCTTCCATGAGTTGTTCACCGCATTGTATTGAGTACCTCCCTTTACGAAAACTGAGGCCGTTGCTATATGCTTTAATGATCTGATTCAGTTTTTGAGCTCCCTTTGAAATCTCTTTTATATGAACATGAATCATGGGACTGCTTGAGGAAGGTTGTTGTTGTTGCACCAAAACTTGACTGCTTCTTCTTTCTCCCAAAGATCTCTTTCCTACTTCATGCAAGAAGCTAATGATTGAGGCACTCCCTGAAGGATCTCCTCTTGTAGCTTTCCCAGCATTCTCAAGTGCAAATGCTAATGCTTTTGAAAGATCGATTTTCTCCATGCTCCGTCCTTTTCCATAAGGTACTAACTGATTTGAAGCCTCTATGCTGCTGCTAGTGAGTTCTTGAAATGTTGTCTGAAAGCAAACAAACCATTTGATACTAACAAGATAATAGAAATGCTCATTGTGGTTATTGAAAGGTCATAGATGCTTCATAGCTTACAGATTTTGCTCTGGATCCCTTACATCCTCTGTTGGAATATGCATAGCTATCTGCAACCACGAAAAAAGAAATTGGCATTACAGAGTTGTTTCTATGTTTCACAGTCTGATCTGTTCTAGATTAATTGTTCTTGGATAATAAATAATAAATTCTACATGTAGTAGTTCATAATCTTTTATTGCCTTGATGAATTGGCAAGGAGCACTATAGCTGTTGTTGGTACTTCTACTAGATCTAACAAATGAAGTCAGGAAACGTTGTACTACGCTATCGAAAAGATTCAAGAACTTAGCTAGCTACATGCTATCTCTCTTTAGGTTCAATTTTTGTTCACCAATTATTTACCTGTTGGCAGGCAATTCTTAGACCCTGAAAGCTGTTCCTTACGCACACGAAGATCATCCAACAACTTCTGCGCAAAATCTGACCTTTTCATCATCCTCTTCTCGCCATTCGAACTCATTTTCTTTTCTTTCCACTCTTGTGTCCAGAAACAAAAAGAAACAAAAAAAGAAGTCTCTGCACATTTGCTTTAGGGGGATTATTTCTAAAGACTCAATACTACTATTTTGATTTTTATTTTGTTTGGTTTGAGTTGTTTTCTTGACTTGATCTTTGGTTGAAATGGTACTTTCAGTGTTTGGTGAGAAAATTCTAGTAGTGATAGCAAAAAATCTAATTGATAACAATGGAATGTGCGTTTTGGATGATTGACGTGAACGTTAGGCCCTTCTGAGTTAAAATGTGTGTTTCTTATAACTTCGATTGCAAGTTAAGCAATGACGAAGGCCTTCCTTTGCGACTTAACTTTCAAGCCTCCTCCCCTTCACTCTGCTGATGCCTTTAAATTTACTATTAATTATGAACAGAATATTTCTAGTTTATACGTACCAAAATATTAAAATCCCAGATAGATTTTGCATGCTATATATGTATACATTTTTCTTTCTTTAGTATTAATAAATTAATAATTATTAAAATTATTTTCATGCAATATTATATAACCTTCATCATCCTAAAGAGCTAAGGTAAAAGCAACACACAATTTTTTGCCCTACAATTTATACATCTAGAATTAGTATTGCTAGATGAATATATGGAAGGATCTTACGAAATGATTACACAATTACAAATAGAGAAGGAACAAACAAAGTAATTCAAGATGTGACATGACTAAAGTAATACTAGGTAATAACCCTTGCTGTTTGCACGTGATCAAATTTTTGTTTGAAATATTACATTTGTAAATATATTTATTTAGTATAACATTTATAATACAAACTTATATTGGTTTGAATTCATCAAGTTTTTGAAATTTTAAAATATTAATCTTTTCACCATAAATTTTAGATTGACATGATGGCGGATCTGGATCGAATGTGAACCGAAATCAGTTAGATTTTTATCAAAATCTTGAACTATCAAATCAAATAAAAACCACAAAAATTTCATGAACCAAATGATTTAAATAAAAATTTTAACCCGGTCAAACCCATTCGCTAAGCCATCCCGCAATGGGTTTAAATATTTTGAGCCGCAAAATGTCTTTGCATCTGTCCCGCTTGAATTCGTGAGATCCGCGGATAACCCACATATATTTCAATAAATCATTTTTTCTAATCTATAAAATATATTTAAACCTTAAACTTAATTATATTAATAAAGTTATGTGATAAAGTTTTTAAAAATAACACATTTGTTTTTTTTTTTTGTTAAAAACACAATGGCATATATGTAGCTGTAAATAATAATTCAAAATGAGATTAAATTAATAAATCTAAAATATTGTGTATATAAATAAATTAAATAGTAGTAGCAGTTGATAAAAGAAATAGTAGTGACAGTTTTATGTATTATTATGAAATATTAAAAGCAAATAATAAATTAGGGAAAAAGTTTTCTGGCGAGAATAGAATGCTTCTCTTTTAATATAGAGATTTAATATATAGGGGATAAGATTTTTTTTTTATCCTAGTCTATAGATAAAAAAAAAAAAAGAGAAAACATCAAACATAAAACCAGATTTAGTGTTATCTCCCATTCTTTCAATTTAGAAGATTTTGCACCTTGAGTAATGGACATAACCACTTCCAAGTTCCAAAACAACGTTAATCATATATCATATTTTAGCGGTGAAGAGCACAATTAGCCTAGAGTTATAGCTTCTTACATACAAAAGACAAAAAGGGCAATAAAGTTCTAACTCGGGCCATTTCCAAATTCTTGACATGATCAGCTCATATCTCTGAGCTTTCTCCAGAACTTCCAACTCTTATAACGTAAACCTGACCGAAGAACAACGACATTGATCATCAGTTTCAGCATTTGTTGCCCAAGTTTGGTTAGTTAGGTTAACATAAAGGGTTTACAAACCTTGAAAGCGGTTGGGCGAACTAACTCGAAAACAAGAGTATCTCCATACGCTAGATTGTGAGCAATCGCAAACCCCATCCATCCACCACTAAGTCCAGTCCTTTTCGCTAAGTAGATGGTCTCATACTCCGCGCCTTCTTCATCTATCAAAGTTATGACACCATCATGTTTCCCGAGGTGAGATCTGCAGAACTGAACTGGAAGACCCTGATTGTAAAATATACAAAAACATCAGATGAGATGAGGTTCAATTTCTACAACCATAGAAGAGACTTGATAAACCAGAGAAACGCCCAAAACCAAGACCTTTAGACAAATCTAGAATGATGTTCTTGAGCTGGAAAGGCTACAACTCCCCTGCACCATCCCTAGGCTATTACAATAGTCCAGCTCTAGCCTCTAGACATAACGGTCCTGACATTATTATCTCGAACTCCTCAGATTACAAACCATACTTTTCCAAGTAACACACGCAATGCAAAGACTGGGGATGGACTCTAAGCAAACAGACTAGCAATTATGCAATGTAAAAGTTCTATAAATAGCTAAACTCAACATATACAGCTTGACAGTTTTGTAACACGAACCGATGCAAAGACCAGAAATGGACTTTTTAACCGAACATAACAAAAATTAAGCAATGTTTTTGTTGTGTATATAAAAGTTGATTTACCAGCCAGAAGCCACCAGAAACATGTGATTGAAGCATAGATTTAACAAAACTTGGGTAATCACTCCCCAAATCAGCCTGAAATTTCTCAGCTCTTGCAATAGCCTCGTCTCTGATTTTGTCAGAAACATAAACCCGATTTGACAAGTTTCTCCTTTTACT
>NC_025704.1:22161416-22180712 GCF_000633955.1 Camelina sativa | reverse complement strand
AGTTGTACAATTTCAAAAAGATCAGATCTTTAGAGATGAAAAAGATCAGATCTTTATGCAATTTTACCTTCTGCGATTCTGAACTCGTTGGAGATCAACCTGCAAAAACAAGAACCCCAAATTCATAAAACGAGCTAAAACCCTAAAATTCAAGAAAAAGAAGAACAAAAAAAACCAAGGATCAAGAAGACTTGCTTCTCTGTAAACAGGAGTAGAAGAAGAATTAGAGAGACGGCTAGATCTACGGACAATCACCATCTGCTTCTCAGCCTTCTCTGGTGTCCGAGGAATACATCTCTTCTTCATCTGTTGTCAACACAAAAGACTTTAAATTAACACAACCGATGATTTGTAATGGATTATATATGTGAAAGAGAAAGGATTCAAAACTGGGGAAGTCTTGAGAGAAGTGGGATTGAGATTTCGACTGAGCTTTGGAAGATTCAGAGCTTCCATTCGTTTCTTGTTCTCTTCCACTCTTTTCAGACGAAACTCTTCGTAATTTGATTGTTTCGCGACCACCATTTTTTTTTGGGTTTTCTTCTTCAGAGAGAAACTCAACTCTGTTTTTTTTTTTCCTCTTCTCTGAAATGAAGCAAAAACACTAACTGACCGTTCGGAGCTCAGTGATTTGAATTTGTGGGGGTACTGAGTTGAGTTCCATCAAAAAAATATCAAGAGTCAAAAGAAAGATTCTACCAAAACAAAACAAATGTTTGGGCCTTATCGTGGGCTATGGACTGAGGAACAATGATCTTTACTCTTTAGAGATAAATAAACGGCCAATAGTGCATTCGGGTTTTCGGGTTTTAGATATATAGAACTCGTTCGAGTTTTTTATACTATTGGATCGGATTCGGGTATTATCTGTTAGGGTTCGGGTAATTCAGGTTTATCCGAATTCAAACAAACCAAAAAAAATAAACTAATTTTTATTGTTAATAAATTTTAGAACACTTGTATATATATAAATATTAAACGTTTCACAATAGAACAGAGAAACTAAGATGGCAAAATGGTTAAAGATGCACTCTTAAATATTCAAGGTTTTGGATTCAAATCCCTCACTCGATCGGGTTTTATACAATATCCGAACACGACCCGAAGTAGACCCTGTATTCGGGTCTGGATAATATGCCCACACCTATCTACAACCAAATTTCAAGAAAAAAAATGTTACTATCACTTAATTTCAAAATAATTAATTTAAGACAAATGTTACCATCAATTTATTTTTTTTAAAAACTTTCAGAAATATAGTGACGAAAATATTCGTTTTACGTAAAATTATATAAGGCATTTGCAAAAATACCATTTCTTCTATACACTTTCTATATAAAAAATGACAAATTTTAAATCATACTCCTCAAAATCATATTTTAAAAATTAATTTAACATATTCTAGCTGTATATAAGAGGACAAAAATGAATATGACCAAAAAAAATATTTTTTAAAAAGAGTATCTACGAAAGAGTATTTCTAACAATTTCTTTATATTTTTAAAAAAATATGTTTAAGAAAAATACTTTTTTTTTAGAATCAGTAATATACTTTATTATTTTTTATAGTAATAAAATTGTATAATTTCCTTATAATATTTTTTTTTCTGAAATATTATAATTTAGTAGTTTTATGTGTTTTCTAATTAAAATATCTTAATGGATGGACATAGTACATGTCGTGATCACGTGAACTACCAACTAAGAATCTAAGATAATTTGAACTTTTTAATTTTTTTTTAAAACTTTTCTATTAATATTAATAATAATAATGGGCCTCCCATTAATGGGCTCGGCCTTGAAACTAATTACAAAGGTCCAGCAGTTACAAAAAAGGGGAAATGGCGGTCGATGCCTTCGCCGGAAAAACGATCGGATCCTGCTGAATGACCTGAAACAGAAGCTTGAACAGGAACGCCGGTAGTTGCAGGATCCACGGCTTTGCGGCGGATACACCAAATCGAAACCCTTGACATCCGCAACCAAACTCTGTCTCAGATTCTTCTCCGGTGTACGGCTTGACCCGCTACAGATCCTCCGACAAGTTCAAACCACCAATGACAGGCTCTGCGAAGACAGGTCCCGTGCCTAGCAACCCGCTCACTCAGATCTAACACGCCTCTTCCAGCTCTGGCAACCACCACAACCTCCAGGTAGGTTTGCTTCAATTCGGTCTGGTGGACACAAAGTCATGGTGATTTACAGAGGATGATGGCTCAATCCAACCTCCATAAACCGAAACCCATGATAGCCCCTAAGGATGTCAAACATCTAGGTTAACCACCGCAACAATGCAACAATACCCTCCTGCCCTCCTCCGACTTCCGCTGCAACTGCAGCTTCTGGCGGATGGGTGAACCAAGGGAAAGCTCCACCGTGACCAAACGCGGCTTGATCTAGAAGCTTCCTGACCATCCAAAACCGTAGCCACAGTTGCATCAGAGGAAGACAATACCACGCCTCTGTTGCTGGAGATGCAAACCACCCACCACTGCCTTCCCCTTGTAGATCCAAGACCCGCAATGAAGATCCGCCCAATCTTACCTGTCAAAGAAGTCAACCCCGAACTGAGAAGTAATGTCTCGACTAGACGGAGAGAAGTCAAGTTCCAGTGAGAGAAACACCAGATCTGACCACCGGAGCTCACCGAAGAAAAGCCACGGCTCTCACTTCTCACCAAAGCCAACGAAACCGTCTGCGAGTCCCAACACACAAAGTCTTCCACCCAGATCTGCCAAGTCCAGCCACGAAAAACGCTGCCGTCCTCAAGCAAGTCCGCCGAGCCTTCACTAGCAGACACCTCCAAAAAGACTCCGCTTCACGCGCCGAGACATCACCGGAAACCACCAACAAGAGAACCAGATTGGAGACGAAGGACCACCTCACAGAGAGAGCGACGATGACAGAAGAATCAGCTAAGAAAAAAGGGGAACAAAAGCCCTCTCCGGTGCCGGAAGGGCAACCGGAGAGACGGCGGCTCGAGATCTAGGTTTAGGTTTTTAGAGAGAAGGTGGAGAGAAAAAAGAGAGGAGAGAGAGAGTAGTCTTACTTTTCCTTCAAGATAATTTGAACTTGCCATTACTAAAATAAATCAAGTGTAAATTGAAGGCCAATCATACCAAACCAAAATTTATTAAGCGAAACCAAAACTAAACCAAATTACAAATAGTTTAAAGTTTAAACTGATTTCTACTTTTGATAGAACCGAAAACCATAAAAAAGCGAAGTTGAACAAAAACCGAAAACTAAACTTGGTTAGAGCCTTAGAGGTTACTAGGGCTATCATCCTAAGTGGTTATTACCAACTCTAATTTCTAAACTAGCCTAGTCTAAACCGAATAATAATCAAACAAAACCGGTAGCACTTAGGAATTAGGAGGATACACACACTACAAAACAGCAATAAGTATCAATCTTGAGGGCGAGTGAGCGCGTAAAAAGTGGGAATAGAACGTGCGTGGAATCTAATCGCACGGTCAAGATTAGACGAAAGATGAATCATCAATCAAATCCCTAATGTTTGTGACATACACAAACCAAGTCATATAAACCTAACTAGGGCAACACAAGAGTATCAAAGCCGCGTCTTTGCACTTTTGCATTGAAACATATATAGCAAAAAAAACCCCTAATTCCGCCACTAATTCCAACCACACGAAACCACCACAATAATGGCAGACACCACCACCAAGGTTCAATCTCCAGAAACAACAACCACGGTGGTTGATGACGAGAACCAACGGATAACAACATCGCCGCCGCCACCACCACAATGGAAAGGGATGAGGTACCCTTCTCCTATGGTAATGCCACATCACATGATGTATGCGCCACCTCCTTATCCTCCTTATCATCACCATCTTCACCCTCATCATCCGTTTTATCACCCGCACCATCACCACCATCATCAGTCTCGTGGTAACAAGCATCAGAATGCTTCGAATACTGAGAATAAGACTATTTGGGTTGGTGATTTGCTTCATTGGATGGATGAGAATTATCTTAATTCTGCCTTTTCTTCTTCTGGAGAGGTCTGGTTTCACTCTTTTTTCTCTCGACTCTGTTACTAAAGTTGTTCAAATTTTTGGTTTTTCTGTGTTTTTGACTTTTGTAATATTGATGTTAGTATTGCTTCCACTAGTTGTTTAGTGTATCTTGATGTGTTTTCTCTGTCGGCCAGGTCTGGTTTCACTCTTCTCTTATCTCTGCTTAGTGTTACCAAAAACCTCTGTTACGAAAGCTACCTAAAGTTTTGATTTTTTATGTGTTGACTTTTGCAATATTGATGTTAGTATAGCTTGGTTGCTTACCACTAGTTGTTTAGTGTATCTTAGTTTGCTAAAGTTGTCTAATTTCTCAGGATAAAGTATGATTCTTTAAGAAATTTGTTTTCATGAAAGTACCTAGTGAATGGTCTATGGTGTCACAGTACTCTAGTCTACTTTCGTCTCTCTATTTGTCTGAGTATGATATGTTATCCAAGTCTTCGTTTCTTATGTGTTGACTTTTGCAGTTTTGATGTTTTTGGTACCTTTTCTTAGAATACATACAATGTTGTTAATTCTTGGTTGCTTCCACCAGTTGTGTATCTTTGTCAGCATAAAGTATCACTCTTTGAAGGTTTTTGCTGCTGTAATGTATAATAATAATAATATTGAGAGTGTCCAGTGAATGGCCTATTTTGGTGTCACAGTACTCGAGTCCATCTCCCTCTCTAAATATGTCTGAGGGTTATATGCTAATTAAATCTTCTTTTTGACGTGTTTAACTTTTGCAAGTTCGGTGTTTTTGTATCTTTGTTAGACTTCCACCTGTTGTCCTGTGTATCTTTGTCACCCATAAGTATGACTCTTTGGAGGGTTTTGCTGATGTGAATTCTATTGATACTGAAACTGTCCAGTGAATTGTTTATGGTGTCACAGAATTCGAGTTCATTTTCATTCTTTAATCTTTAATGTTATCACTTGAAGCATGTTTTATGGTTATTTTGCATCGACTCTATTTTTTCTGGATCTTGTTTCATATTGTGCTTACTTGTTATGATGTAGATTTCGTCGGTTAAGGTTATCCGCAATAAGCACACTGGTAGGTCTGAAGGCTATGGGTTTGTGGAGTTTGTTTCCCACGATGTTGCGGAGAAGGTGTTGCAGGAATTCAATGGTGAAACTATGATAAATGCCGAGCAACCTTTCCGTTTAAACTGGGCTAGTTTTAGCACCGGTGAAAAGCGTTTAGAGAGTGGTCCTGATCTCTCGATTTTTGTGGGAGACTTAGCGCCAGAAGTCACTGATACTTTGTTGGAAAAACTATTTTCTGAGAAATATCCATCTGTCAAGAATGCAAAAGTTGTCATGGATGGCATCTCTGGTCGATCAAAGGGATATGGATTTGTGAGATTTGGAGATGAAAATGAGAGGAGCAAAGCTATGTTGGAGATGAATGGCGTGAAATGTTGTAGCCGCGCTATGCGAATTGGTCCTGCAACCCCTAGGAAGCCAAGTGGTTATCACCAACAAGGTATATTGTCTGATCTTTTATCTTTCCTTACCAAACCATGTGTTTTGTATCTAATGGTTGTGTCCTGAGTACTTGCATTTCATCTTTAATCAACACTTGCTTGTGACTTGTGAGGAACATGTTCTTGTTACTTCCAGTACCTTTCCAGTCTCTTAATATTTGTTTGGACTTTGCAGGTGGGTATATGTCGAATGGTGGCTTGCCTCGACATGATGGGGAATCATTGAACACAACAGTAATTTCTTTTTCCTTGTATCTGTCTCCTTGGTTTCCCTGTTTTGTCTTGGTTGTGACTGTGGAAAGATGGGTATGATCTTTATCCTTGCATGTTTATATTGCAGATATTTGTTGGAGGACTTGATTCTAGTGTCACAGACGAAGATCTTAGACAACCTTTTGCTGCTTTTGGTGAAATAGTCTCTGTCAAGATACCTATTGGCAGAGGATGTGGATTCATTCAGTTTGTGAACAGGTAAACATTTATGCAGCACTGAAGCTATGAATGTGGATGTTGACTCTCTATTCCTTGACATGTCACCTGATTTGATATTGGTACTTGACATTGTTGCAGAGAAAATGCAGAGGAGGCTTTAGGGAAATTAAATGGGTCTCTGATTGGTAAACAAACTGTTCGCCTTTCTTGGGGTCATAATACTGGCAATAAACAGGTAACTCTGCTATATCCTGCGTTACTACTATTTACATTGTTGGATAGTCATTTCGGTTTGGTTTATATGATCCGACGTAGTTTCTTCTAATCTCTGACCAAAGATGTATTGGTGCTTTTTTCAGCCTAGAGGTGAGTATGCAGAGCATTGGGTTGACCACCCATACTATGGAGGACAATTTTACAATGGTTATGGATACATGGTACCGCCACATGTTGACCAGAGAATGTATGCTGCTGCACCTTATGGAGGTTATCCGGTTTACGGTGGTCATCAGCAACAACAAGTAAGCTGAGAAGAACAATAAAAGAAGTTAGTAGGTATCAAGACAACAAGAATTGTCTTTCTTCTTCTCTCTCTCTCTATCCTCTCTCCTTGGTTTAGCTCCCTGGGCAATGAATTTTGATAAAACCATAGTGCTACTTAATTTTTATTTAGGGATTTTGATTGGATTGATTGATTCGATTTGATTTGTCAGATGCTTATATTATGGAACTTTAAGTGGTCGATGATTGGGCTTTTGATAAGTCCTGCTTTTTATGTGGTTTCTCATACTAGTGAGTAGTGAGTTACAATAGTCTTGAACACGATTAGTTTATCATTAGGCTTTAAGTGATAACCAAAAAAAAAGCTTAACATAACACCAAACACTACAAGGTAAGTGAAGACACCCATTTACTACATACTGTAAATCGTGAGTGGTTGATTCGGAACTCAGAAGTGTTGTCTTTGAAGCCGTGGATGGGGTTTCATAAATCCTAAAAACACATAAGCGCCAGACATTTCCTGAAACCTGTGTAGCTTACTGCACCAAATGTTAGGTTTCAGAACCGTATCCTCTTTATTCTCTTCTGCCAACACCTATTACATAAGATGCAGAACTATAACCAGATCCTAATCTGAAGCTTTCTCACGATCTCATGGCGATCAGATACGAAGGTCTCATCTCTCATGTCTGACACTTCCGTGTTCCGACGACATACAACATTAAGCATGAGGAAAAATACAAACATCTCTATAGCTAGTTAAGGAAGACATCCATAACAGCAAACCATCTGCTACAATCGCAGTCTCTCTTTAGTCTTCACTCTGCCGGCTCAACTGCCACGTCAACATCGTATCAAAAGCTAAAGTCAAAAGGTGTTGATGTGAATCATGTAATTTTACTCATTAAGTTACGTTGTATAAATCTCAATACGAGAATCGCTTAGAACGAAGGGGCAGCTTCTTTGAGACTGAGTTTTGTTCAGAAGTGTTTTGTGTGCAAGAATGATAAAGCAATAATCCACTTCTGACTATTACAGAGTTGTAAAAACATAATTTAGAACGTTCTTTAGCTAAAACATTAAACTTAACATATATATTAATTAAATCAAACTTTGCATAAATAATTTGGTCGTTGTTATCAGTGCTTGGTCAAGATCTTATCTTGTGATGTCGATCGAGATAAAACACACACCGATCCATGTTCCTAACATAAATATCAATTGGATCTATAAAATAAACAAAAATTAAATTGACACATAAGATTTGTTTTAACGACACACAAATGCAGAAGAAACGAAAAGGTTTAAATCCACCGCACCACGTTCACTCATGATGGTTGAAACACATGCCCACACCTCCCCTCCTCATTATTTTCTGTACGGATCTATCGATCTCTCTTTCCCATAATACTTCTTTTTGTATTTAAACATATTTATACTAGTATTTTAATTTATAGTGCATGTGGTGTATATAGTAGTTAGATTACCAACATCTCAGTTCATAATTATATTCAATAGAGAAAAAAGTAACATTTAGTGGAAGATTCTTTAAGCCAAAAAGAAACGGCCCGATTAGGTAGAAATGTATAGTATAGTTGTATCAATCATCAGTATCTAAAACAAAAGAACTTATTTGAGGTGTTGTTATGGTATGAACATAATTTTCAAAAGAGACAAGTCAACACAACAGAAGCTTATGTAATAGTAATACTAATATGCTTTGCCAGTCTCGATTGCGAACAAACTAAAGATAGTGTGTAAACAGGAGTTTGAAACTAGTTTTACGTTTTAACGATGAGAAAATAATATTGTGGAGATTGTATTTAATGTTCCTTTAACCAAAAACACAAAAAAAATGTTCGCATGAAAGCTTCTAGCGGCGGTTTCCATTTATGATGATGCTTCCCTCTTTTTGTGTGCTTCCCTTTTGTTCTCCACGTCACACATGTGTCTTACAATTGTGTCAAGTCGTGTTCAACCATCGTTGTGTTCACTTCATCTTAACACCTCAAACACCTTACTCTCTCTTTTGCCGGGTTAGTTCATTCCAAACCAGTTTCGAATCTATTCTACCAAGAGATTGACTTAAGCTAAACCATTAATCCACATCGACTTTTCTTTTGACATTATCATTTACGTAACGGCCAAAAAAATCTCATAATCACTTTGACACATTGATTTTTGTTTCTTGTTTTTTGGGGTCAAATCAACAAAACTGTGATTATCAAACCATAAATGTAACTACAATATTATTTTTCTAAAAAGGCAATGGTAACGTGTATTTGAGAATCTATAGTTACCAATTATAATACTAGTTTCTTTTTCTTTAACCTACCAATCAAACCATAATTATTTTATTGGTATTGCAGAGTATTTACATAACAATTTTCTTTTGTTTATATTGTTTAACAAAAAATGTTACTCCATTTTACAACTTTGTCTTTATTTCATACTGTAGTTTGTTTTCGCATATTTTGAAATTAAATCCAGCATATAAGTTCCCCTAAATCATTTTATTCTCATCTCAATGTTAATCTAATTCTCAACTTCTTATTAAGTAGAGGGAAAAAAGTATTATTAGTATACTGATAAAAAAACAATTTGATGTCGGAGGGGAGGGGGGGTGTATTGAAACAATGATTTTGAAGGATTTAGGAAATTTGAAATTTTGATAGATTTTAGGGAAGTTGATATGATTTATGTTCTTTCAAATTCTACCTAAAACCATGAGATTTGAATTTCTATATTTTTAACTAAACAAATCCTCTCAAATCCTTCAGAATCCCTAAAACTTATTAAAATCCAAATCCACAAACTGTTTTGAATAACAGTTGATTTTAAAGTAAATTTTTAAATCATCAGTTCAATAACGGTAGATTTCAGAAGACTTTTTAAAATTCATGATTGAATAACATATGATTTGTAACTTTTACATAAATTACCTAAAATGTCAAATTAAGCGACCGTTTCATTCACCGCTCCTTTCGATATCCCTCACTTATTTTTTTTTTGAGCTCTCAATAATAAACAAATCAGGAAAAAAAACTCACCGAAGCTGAAGACGAAACATCACCAAATCTTCATCGTCTGGACTTGTCTCCATCTAAAAAATTATTTATACACTTCTCTCTACATAACAAAGGTGATTCGACGTTCCAGCTGTACCATTCTGTAATTTTCAAACTTTTCAAATTCAGAATGATCATCATCACACTACCTCGCTGATCCGAAAGCCCGTAATTTACAATTTCTTCTTCATAAGGTAATTTTGAATTGTGGTTCAATGTTCTTTTTCCTTGCTCTGTGATTTATTTGTTTGAATTTTGGATTCTACAGATTTTTTTTTTTTTTTTGATTCGGAGACGAAAGATGATGATGAGTAGCAGCAGCAGCAGCAACAACAGTAGTAGCAGTAGTACTAGTAGTAGTAGTAGTTATACAAGAGGCCGAACAAATCAGTCAACTGCAAATACGAAAATTGTGAGTGAGGAATCTTAATCGTTTTGATCCATTTTTTTTTTGTCCACTTGGTGTAATTCAATTGTTAGATTCAAACAAAACGTGAATCTAGATTTTCGTTTTGTTTTGTTTTTGTTATGATCTTGAAAAAAAATCTTGGAAAAATAAAGTTCTTGAGATTCTTCTATGGAATCCTATGCAATCTCCGTGGACTTTTCATTTTTTATATTATAGAATTTTTAAAAAAATTTGTGTCTTGTCTGGTTTTGATATTGTCAAGAAATTTAGATCCATTAGTATGCTGTGAAGTTGGTCTGACCATGAGCTGAATAATTGATGCAGGGGAAGAAATTGAAAGGTGGTGAAAATGGTGTTGTAAACCGAAAGGCCTTAAATCGAGAGAAGTTAATTGCTCTGCAACAAGATGTAACCGCTTTTTTTCGAGTGTTTTTTTGTTTTCAGTTATGATCAATCAATAGTCAATACACTGAGTTTATAGATTTTCTTTGGTTTTAAAAGGTTGAAAAGCTGAGGAAGAAGCTGAGACTTGAAGAGAATATACACCGAGCAATGGAAAGAGCATTTAACAGACCTCTTGGAGCACTTCCCCGTCTTCCTCCGTTTCTACCTCCATCGGTTAGTACCATTTCTTTTCCCTCTAAATCTTCTTTACAACTGGGATTGATTTTTGGTTCTTCTTGTAGATTTTGGAGTTACTTGCAGAAGTGGCTGTTCTCGAAGAGGAAATGGTTCGGTTAGAAGAACATATTGTGCATTGTAGACAAGAATTGTATCAAGAAGCAGCTTCTACGTCTTCATTGATAGCAATCTTGAAATGCTCGGCTGATTTGCCTAAGCATTGGCAGAACAAATCCAAGTCAGCTTCAAGTAAAGCTATAGATTCTGAATCACCTCTTTCGCGGGAACCGTGTTCTGTTTCAGGTGAGCTTATAGGGTTCTACGCAGGTGTCTTGGTGTGATTTAAACTGATATATGATATATGCTACTGTTTCCTTTTCAGAGAGTCGGAGGGGTAAAGAGAACAAGTTGAGTGCTAATTCTATCAAAACACCGGTGAAGAAAATGACAATTTCTCATACACAATTGAATAAGAGTTTAGATGCTCAGAAACTAGAGGTACATACATAATAATAGTCTCCATCTTTGCATTGTTTTGTTTTTTTTTCTTATTTTCAAATAAAGATTTCAGTTTACTTGCATGAATACAGCATGAAAGTCATAGGCATAGCAAAGCAAGTGCAGAGACGAGGTATTATGGTGGCGCTGACGATCCAAATAAAATTTCGGAGGATCTTGTTAAGTGTTTGTCTAACATTTTCATGAGAATGGACTCATTAAAGAAAGCCGCAGTTACAAAATCTCAAGAAAACAATAAAGATACGACATTCAGGGATCCTTATGGAACTTGCACCAGCTTTCAAAGAAGAAATATTGGTCCATATAAGAATTTTAATGATGTTGAGGCAGCTTCAGTAAACCGATATAGAACAACGTCGTCAAGTTCTTCTTTGTTTCTCATCCGCCAACTGAAGTAAGCACGGTTTGAAAAATCCTACGTTAAAAATGAAAGTTGATTTTGTGTGTGTTCATCGATTATTTTTTCTTTTCAGACGTTTGCTTGGAAAACTTTCTTCAGTCAACTTGCAGAAACTTAATCATCAGCAGGAGAAGTTAGCTTTCTGGATTAACATTTATAACAGCTGCATGATGAATGTAAGCACTAACCAATATCTATATGAAAATGTTACATTATCTTGAGGTTATTAACTAAGTATTACATTATTGAAACATTAGGGTTTCCTTAAACATGGAATACCAGAGAGCCCTGATATGGTGACACTAATGCGAAAGGTATGTCTAAGATTATATTTTTCTACATGGAAAATGAAAAGATAACAATGTTTCTAATTGAGATGGTCCCTTGTGCTTGTAGGCGACTATAAATGTGGGAGGCCACTCTCTCAACGCATTCACGATCGAACACTTCATCCTCCGCTTACCTTATCACTCAAAATATGTAAAACTTTTTGTTCGCTGGTCCCTTTCCTTTCTCTAGCTAGAGTTGTCATTATAATCTATTGGTGATTTTTTTGCTTATACTTTCTCTGGCTTGACCTACCAGATTTCCCCTAAGAGTTCAAAGAAAAATGAAATGGCAGCGAGGAGTAAATTTGGTTTGGAATTGTCAGAGCCACTTGTAACATTTGCTCTCTCATGTGGTAGTTGGTCCTCACCCGCTGTAAGTATATGTTTCTATCATATTACTATACTTCTTAATATGTTCCAAAACTAAATGACGACTGAGGTGAAATGTAATGAAGGTACGGGTGTACACTGCTGGTAAAGTAGAGGATGAATTGGAGGTGGCGAAAAGAGAGTATTTGGAAGCATCGGTGGGGATATCCGTGGCGAAAATGGGGATGCCAAAACTGATGGATTGGTATAGTCATGACTTTGCAAAGGACACTGGATCATTGCTTGATTGGATTTGCCTTCAGTTGCCTACTGAGTTGAGAAAAGATGCTCTCAACTGTCTTCAGCAAGGGATGTCTCAGCCCCCTTCTACTCTTGTCCGTATTGTCCCTTATGACTTCACTTTTAGATACCTTTTTGCCATCTGAAAATATTTGTTTGTTAAGGCGGTTTGTTTTCTCTCTTTTAGTAGTCTTTAGATTCTTGTTTGCGTCAACAGAAAATGTACATCATTATAGTGTTCGGTTTAACAAATAAGGAGAAATTGAAATTATAGTGTTCGGTTTAGTTTTGTGCTCGTTTCCAACCCACATCATTTGTAAGCTAGTAGATAGATGGCAAGAAATGAAAAAGTAATTAAGTAAATGGAAATTGCAAGAGTTGTTATTAGATTTTTTTTTTAAAAGCAAAAATGTACCAACTTATGATGTGAGTCAAAATGTAACATGTTAATTAGTTTTTGCATGAGCTTATGAAAATATATTCATTTGGTATTTACATATGTGCGAGTACAGCACATAATTGATTTACGGAATTTTATAAGGGAATCAAGAAAGCGAATTTCTTTAATGATGACTTAAGCTCAAAGATTATAAGAACATTCTAACAATCTTGAGAGTAAGTTTAAGTTTTTTCTCGAAATTGTGGAGGTTGTCTACGTCTCAAACCATTCGTAGTTTATGTTACCAAATAGGTGTTTAGGTCTTCGTCAAATTCTCATGAGAGATTTCCCTGATCTTCAAAGAGGCGTCTCTCTATTTATATGAAGAGATAGTCATTCTAGAATATGTATGATTTCCATATTTCTAAGGGATAATATGTTATTTTTACGATTGGTTGTATATTCTCTTGGATTCGATCTCATATTTTCTCTTTGTTAGGTCAGTGCCGAACTCATCAGACTTACATTTTTGGGTCAAGTTCACAGATTATTCGGTGTATTTTTCGTTTAAGCTGGATTAAACGGAGTGTAGTAAAACACTTATACAACATACATCAATATATAACTCGTTAGATAATTATATAGACTTCAAAATATTAATACTATAATTATGTGGCGGAAGTAGACATCTTTATTATCAAGTAGATGTCAACATAGAAAAACAAGAAACATATGTTCTTTTAAATAATCCATTTGTGAAATTTAACTTAAAGAAGTATTGACTGTATTGTTTTAGTTTTTCTATATTTTCTTCTCTTTTCTCAAGTGAAAAAAGAGTACAGTATTAGCCTTCATTTATCATTGGGACTCATACCGTCGCACATCTCGCACGCCCTAGTGAAATGTGACCTTGCTTATATGGGCCGTTCTGTTACCGCATTGGCTAAACAGGGTGAAATGCTATTTTAACCCCCGATTTGTACTTATAATTAACGTCATTAATTTGTCTAGTTTATCTCATAGTGACAATAATATAGGATGTAATGAAACATGTACAAATAAGTTATTAATAAAAAGTATACGTAAATAGTTAAGCATATGGCTATATTGTATTGTATGTTAAATAACATGTACTAGATCTAGATTACTAAATACCTCGTCTTCTAGAAGATTTAAAATTAGTGTGAATGTCGGTGCAAGTTTCTTTGTTACGTATTTACTAAGTTTTATAAATATGTCTAACTCTTCGTTGATACAAATCATACAAGTGAATATTCATTTTTTTTTCATAAAATAACAGGAAATATACCGGTTTGAACCCATGTACTACACCATTAGGATATAAATCATGATCAACATTCATGTCTTTTCCTATATATTAATTATCCAGAAAAGTGTTTTTATATTGTAGCTTTTTGTAGCCTTTTCGTAAGAGAGGTACCTATGGAAAAAGGATGAACACTTAGCCGTAGCCTTAACTATGGTCCACAACCCACAGGGAAGCTCTCATCAACTACTTCCTTTTTCTACATACTTTAATAATTGCTCAATGAAAAAGTTCCCCATTTAGAAAAATCATCAACTAATTTAGTAGAGATATTACATTTCTTACAAAATATTCAATCACCATTTGTAACTATGTAGATTTAAAAACATAGTAAAAAGGACGTCAAAAAGAAAAGTGTAACAAACAGTTAATGAGACCTGAGAAAGTAGATACTAAGCTCTGTGCCCTGACCACTACCTTCAGGGTTGATCATATACAATGCTTCAGAGTCTTTAGAACCAATCACTCTATCGAATCGAGCTCTCATATAAGTCATTTCTCCTTCTGTCTCTTGATTATATTGGTTCTTGCATGGTAACACTCCAGCTCCCATAGAAACACCTCTCAGTGCATCAATCACATACGTTTCTTCCTCACTCATGTTCTTTCTCCTTATCGAATATCCGATCTTTCGGCCATTACAGTAAATCCCCCACACGTACTCCTCCAACACCTTCTTCCTCGATGTCTTCGTCTCGCTTTCTAACGCTATCCTCACAGTCTCCGAGGCCATTTCCTTTTGCAACGCGGAAGTCAGCATCGGGAGTTCAATGATGAACATTGGTAGGCAATGGGGATCTTCTTGTATTGCAAGAAAGACTCTTCCTTTGCGAAACCCGAATATCGTTCCCGTTGTTGCGTAGTCTTTAAGTAAGGGTCGTCGATGCCCTCGGCTTAACAAGTTAACCATCTTGCAACCAGATGATAGCATTGGTATGAGCTTGAACATTTTGAGAACCCCACCACCGATGCTTCCAGAAGATTTCTTAGAATGTTTAGAGTCCACGGAATTTCCCGTGTGCCGCAAAAGTGAGAGCACAGCGGAGCTATCCATATTGAAAAAGGGGTTAGATCGGATCGGCATAGCTCACCTCTGCTTGCTGTTCTTATTGTGTATTTTGTGGATGAATATAATTAAGGTTAGGCATATAGAGAGACACCACATATATAAAGGCATATATGTATACTTGGGGGGGGGGGGGGTCGTCTTGTACTAAGTTAGGAAAGATGGTTTGTCATTTGGTTTTGGGAATCTTTCAAAAAAAAAAAGAGAAAAGAAATTGGTTTTTGGAGACATGTGTGAAGATAAAAAGGAGAAACCACTATTTCACATTGTTACTTATTTCTGGCTTATGATTTTAGACAATCATGTGTAGCTAAGCCATACAATACATTTTGTTTCGATTGTTTTAAGCATTAGTGTTGGGGGTAGATCCCCACCCCAAACAAAGAGGTCTGGTCCAGTAAAAGCCTATAATAAACCTCCAAAGAAAGGAGGGGTATTATAGTCTTTTACATAGACGAACCGACACGACTCCCTATAAATACAGGCGTACGGCCTTGGGAAAAGGCATCACAGAAAAAGCAGGAGAATTCGTACAACAAGTGCAAGAGCCCCAGTTCGTCCAAGCAGAAGTCAACGACCTCAAAGTCAACTCCTTCGGAATCGACGAGTTGTCAGCTCGTCTATTATTCCCATCCGCTCTTGTAACTCGTCTAAGTCGTGTTGTAACCCGTCTTTTGTGCCTCGGCATCAATAAAATAAAAGAGAACTTCGACCTTCCTTTGACCGAACTAAATAAACTAATTGTGACCGATAAGGACATCAACAATTAGTTTCGGCGTTTTACGTTTACATCCAAATTTTGTATTTACAAACAAAAAGGGAAAAGTTAAAAACATGTGTAAATCTAGATAGTGGAGTTAATTAAGAAACCTACATTTTCTATGTATAATAAACATGTGTAAAACGAAGATTTGTATATAAAAATTAATGGGATTTTAACTTATTAGGACATTAAAATCATTGCAGGTTATTCGAATTATTAACTCATCATAACGCTGCTTCCAACAGTAGTATCACAGAAGTCTATGTTTTAATGAAAAGTTATTGCTAACTTTTTTTATTAACTAATACTATAAATTTGGATTATTTTTCAATTCGCGCAGAGTCTTGCTAATTTTCTTTCTACATTTTCAATTTTATCGGATGTCTCCAAAGGGACAGTTATTGTGTACTTATATTTTCTGAATATAAAACCTTCATAAACTTCTACATTTTAATAATGGTGTGTGCTTAATTTCATACGCTTTTGCAAACATACTTTAACTAAACCAAATGTTAAAATAAAATAAAAATAACACATAAGTTAAAAATTTACACTAACCCCAGTTAAAAGAATTTCGACGACTGATAAAAAAAAAAAGAATTTTGGGGTTATATATGTTGGTTGCCTGGAGATTGGTCGGGTTAAGTCCGTATATACACTAGTTCAGAAAACCTTTCTTTTGAGATTTACATAGCTAGGTTTGAGTCTTGGTTTTTCTATGGTCGGGACGAACTATATTTCGGCCCTATTTAAGATGTCCTACGTTGAATTTTATTATTTTCTTTTGGTTGGGAGGGGAGGAAAATGGGGACGAATAGAATACGGTTCAGAAATGTTTTAGGAGTACTAAACGATCCGGGAACATATGTATAGTTTATTAGACTTTCGAGTAGTAAATTTTTTTTTTTTTTTTTTGCATTGTTTCAAACAAGACGTTTTATATAGTAGTAACTAGTAAACCTAGCTAGTGGTCTTAGAACAACAGAAATGTTATAAATTAAATTACAAAAAAATAAGAATACTGAGATTTAATAGTATTACCTTTTAAAAATTTGGTTGATATTGGGAATCTGAAAAAGTTTATTTGGTAACACATTCATCTTTTTCTTCCGTAAGACATTCATCGGTAATCTAACTTACCAAAATGGGAATTTATGATTATTAGTGAGCAAGTTTCTTTTGCATTGTGGTTTCAATTTTCAACAGACACTAGGATATATCCCGTGCTTAAAGCACGGATCAACATTTTTTAAAAATTTATAATATAATAATAAAAATTATTGTTTTATTTTAAAAAATATATATTTTGTTTGAGATAATATTTATTTTGAATTGTTATGTAAATCTATTAGTCTATTTGAATACTTATTATTTTAGAATATTATAGTATTTTATTTTTGATGTATTATTACATTTTTATATTGTTTATTTGTTGTATTTGCATCATTATTTTATGAAATATAAAATAGTAATTTTAATATTATAATTGTGAGCAAATAAAAAATATTAAATTATCATTTATATAAATTTAGTTTTACCAACCCGCCGATGTGGAAATTAAAACACACATTTTCATACATTGAGTAATATATTTTCGTTTTTAAAATTTCAAATCACAACATATGCAGAAAAAAATATGCATTTTATTAATTATAAGTATTATATGAAAATTTCAAACAATTTGTAAATAAAATAAAATAAAGATGATAAGAGAATCATAATTTAGTTATTAAAATAATTGTATTGTATACTTGGATATAAAATCTTAGTTTTTAAAATTCTTATTGGTTTATATATATTTTTAAAAAAATAATTAGTAATTTCGTCCATAGTTTATTAGAGAGAGAAAATATTTTTTTAGATTTTTTAATATTTGATCTGTAAGTGTTTTTTTATTTTTAATTAATTATATTTATTTTAATTAGTTAATTAAGCTTAATTAATTTTTTCTAATGGCAATTGAATGTAATTTTTTACACATTCTAAGGTTAGTTTCATATTTGTACTTCTCAATTAATATAGTAGGATTATAATAATAATCATATATACCACCATTCCCAGTTTTAAAATAAATTATATTTGATAAATACATTATTTGTATTAGTGTCATCATTTTGTTAGTACTATCAAGATTGAAAACCCATTATACATGTTGTTGACTGCAAAAATAATTATGTTTTATTTGTGTGTATGTTTTTTCTTTCGTTTTCATGTGTGAAATCACTCCCAAGATAAAGATAATGATATACATTCAATGAAAAGAGAGCGTTATAACTTTTAACGAAAAGAGTACAATAACTTAGCAAAGGAGGGGGGGCTACACAGGTCAAGGCCAAGCTAATGAAAACGATGGCAACGAATGAAACATGGATGTGAACATATGCTATAATATAATTTTAATACGGACCATATGTCTTGTTTTAAAATTATAGAAATTCACACTTTGGCTAAAGAAATTTGATAGTGGAATCGCGTGAGGGGAGACCACACACCCGAAACGTTCATGGGTGGGGGATGGGTTATCATTAAGAGAACCAAACCTACACATGTGTAAGTGCATTAGAGCTCTGCCGATGACAAGATGCTGTGGAGAGTCCCAGAAATCTGATTAGCTGACGTGGCATGGAGTGCTGAGGTGGAGCAAGATTGTTCGGCAAGGTGACGAAGCATTAGATTTGGAAGGAAGAAGCAATCGTGATATACTCGAAGATATTGAGAGTATATCTCGAAAGAGAATAAGGATATTCGGAAAAGATAGTTTCCTTATTGTTAGGATGCACAAAGATTTAGGTTAGAAATCTTTGGTGCAAGTATAAGTAGATGAGGGCTAGCCTGAAAAAAGGTAGCACTCGTGGGAATAAAGTGGAGAGATTTGTAACCTTCAAGCAATCATAAAAAAAAGACCTGAAGGAGAGTGTGTTAGTTTCTCTTAAAATCTACACAGGGTATTGTGTTAGATAGATAGAAGAGTGAACTGAGATTCAAGTCTTGTAAGAAACGTAAGTTTGTGTATAAGATTGAATAAGAAGCGTTTGTTTGGCGCAGTTCCAAGTGGGTTGATTATCCGTGTGTATCTTTATACCATTATAATTGGTATCAGAGCAGACACCTGATAAAAGTTCTGTTATCCTTATTAACATGTGAGATCTTGCGACATGGGTATGGAGAAATCACTGGGTTTTGATGTGTCACCAAAACTACTGAAATTCGACTCTGAGAGTTTTGGTTTCTGGAAAGTCAGGGTGAAGCAGACTATTTTGAGCATTGCCGTGGAAGCTTGGATTGCTGTGGAGGATGGCTGGTCATTTCCTTTGGTAGAGGACGAGAAAGGTGATTCTGTTCCCAAGCAGAAGAC
>NC_025704.1:22156733-22160891 GCF_000633955.1 Camelina sativa | reverse complement strand
ATGGACAGCTGAGGATAAAGCAAAATCTAAATATAATTCCCAAGCATTGTTAGTCATTTTCAATGCTCTGCCAATGGAGGTCTTTATCCAACTAGTACAGGGATGTGTGTCTGCCAAGGAAGCATGGAACTGTCTAGTTAGCATGTTTGAAGGCACAAGCAGTGATAGGCGGGCCAGATTGGATAGTCCTGCATCGGAATTTGAGAGACTTCACATGACTGAAAATGAATATATTGCTAGCTACAACAGTAGATTGAGTGGAATTGCAAAAAAGGCTGCAGTTATGGGAAAACGATACAATGATGAGTCAATGGTGAAAAAGTTCCTTGAGAGTTTGTTTGACAAGCTTCAACCACACTGGTCTGTTGTAATCAAGTTTCTAAACTTAGAAGAGGCTAAGTTTAATCAGTTGGTAGGGATTATGCAGGCTGTTGTCATCCCTTAGGAAAGAAAAGAAGATGGTAAGGGTAAATCTTTGAACAACTCTGTATTGCTACCAAGTGATGGTGAAGGTATCGAGGAAATCAAAGTCTGGTCATAAGAAGAGGATGTAATCAGGGAAGATGTTCTCAACTATCGACTGACATATGCAACCAAAAGAGCAGAGGGTGATCAGAACAAGTGGTACTTTGATAGGGGATGCTCCAGGCATATGACAGGTGCTCTTAGCACTCTGTCACATGTAGAGGCTGTTGATGAAGAGAGAGTAACCTTCGGTGATGGAAGAAAAGGAATAATCCGAAGAAAGGGTACAACAAGTGGTGACTTACAACCACATCTAAAGGATGTTGTCTTGGGTGATGGTCTGAAGGTAAACCTTATAAGCATCAGTCAGCTATGTGACAAAGGTCTGGAAGTCACTTTTACCAAGAAGGGGTGCGAGGTAGTTGATAGACAAGGATCTGTTCGATTCAGAGGAAGGAGTTCGAGTGACAACTGCTACATGTGGGTATTAGCAATGAAGTGCGCCAACACAACCACTGCAATGGAAACTAATATGTGGCATCAGAAACTTGGCTGCTTGAATATGTGTACAACAATGAGGCTTGTTAATCAAAAGGCTGCATTTGGAATTCTTGAGCTGAAGGATGATCCCTACCTCATATGTGATCTTAGCAAAAAGGGTGAAAAGCATTCTATTCTAACTACTCATGGTAATCACGAAGGAGAACTACAGAATGACAGGTCAGATCAACTCTATGGTCATCAAGGTCTTATTCGTCAATACTCTGTCCCAAGAACATCGGAGCAGGATGAAGCTGTAGAGTGGAAGGACAGAACACTGCAGGAGATGGCACGAGCTATGTTGCATGAGATTAAGGTCTCGTATTGGTTCCGGGGTGAAGCTTGGTATGCTCAAATTTAACCCTGAGCTACTCTCTCAAATTAAGAGATCAATTGTAGTACTTAGGGATCAAATCCACAAGAACTCTAGATTTACACAACAGATTTAAAAAATTTTTAATTATGCTAAACAGAAATATTTTAATTAAATTGCAAAATAAAACAGAAAATAAAAGAGTTGTAAATTCAGATGGATGAAACGCTAGGCCTAGGGAAATTCTCAGGAAATCATGGAAAATCAGATCAATTAATTAAGCAAGCAGGATTCAACAATTAAGCACCGTTCTTGAACTCTAAACACAATTGTAAAATAAATCAGTTCTCACTGCAAATATTATCTTAGTCTGAAAACCGGAAAATCCAAATCTCTTTGCAAAATTCAAGTTAAAAACCAGCAATAAAATCAAGTTTAGATAAGTTCACAAAATTACTAAATCAAATCTCTTTGCAAGAAGTAATTTTGCTCACCAAAGGTTTTTGTCAGGAAAATCAATTATATTCTCATATCAATTTATTTTTCTAAGTTATTAATTCTAGGTGATCAATCAAGAATTAATATGAAGAACAACCTAAGATGAAGATCTAGATAGATATTGAATCCTAAATTAACAGATTTAATAATCCATGAAATCCCTAATGAGAAACCCTAAACCTAACAAGCAGATCTACTCAGACATAATTGTAAGAACACAAATCATGAATAAAATAGATAGCATTAAGAGATTAAAGGAAGAAGAAAAGGAGTTATGAATCTTCTCTGAAGGAGTCTTGATTCTTCTCTCCAAAAGCTCTCCAAAATTTCTCACAAGGTTTTCTCTCAAAAAGTTGCAGGGAAAAATAAAGTTTAGGTCTAAACAATGACCCAAAAATCCTATTTATATTCTTAAACACGTCCACGGACTAATGATGCAAATATGGAAAACTTTGGGGCAACTTTGTAAATCTTCAAAACTTGTGGGAAAACTTCCAATTTCTTCTTTGGCTATGCATCGACCGATGCTGATATTGTGTCGATCGATGCTTACTTCTGAATTCGTCTCTCAACTTCGTAGCTCAGCCTCAATGCTTGATTAAGCTCCAAATCTTCCTATTTAGCTCCATTATGCTCCCATCCATGCTAATCCTATAAAGACTCAAAAGACTCTAAAAATACCAAAAAGACTCTGTAAATAAAACTTATATCATGGCTAAAAACACCTAAAAACCATGATATATCAAAGCTGCTCATACTGCCTGCTACATCATCAACCGAGTGTGTGTTCAATCAGGAACCAACAAGACTTCCTGTGAGTTGTGGAAAGGGAAGGATCCTACATTGGGCTACTCTCATATGTTTGGGTGTTTCTACTGGGTTCTGGATGATGAGGACCTGGTAACAAATAATGAGAAGCACGAGCAAGAACCTGCAAAACATGATGTCTTGGTCAGCTCCATGTCTACATCGGATGCTCTTTCTTCGTCTTCTCAGATTCATCGGAATCACTCCTCTAATGGTGTTATCGGTGCGATTCAGGGGGGTAGAGTTACTAGAGGAAGGAAGGTGGTTTTTGCATCCGACTGGAGAGAATCAGAGGGCTGCTGTTTCTGACATTATCTCTCAGGACCAACATCTTGTTCGATCTGCCCACCTCGTTTCAACCATTGACTCGAAGAATTGCAAGCAGGCACCTCATGAACAGTTCTGGTTTGCTGCAATGCAAAATGAGTTGGGACAATGTGAAGGGGGTGATGTGTGGGGAGCTCACTCAATGTTCTGATGATATTAATGCAGTGGTGATAAAGAGGTGTGTCAAGAACAAGAGTAGTGCTAGTGGATGCATTGTGAAAAACAAAGAAGAGACCCTGGTTGAGCAACCAAAAGGCTGTAGAAACTAACAACATCCTGAGAATGTTTATCAACTAAAGAAGGTTGTGTATGATCTCAAGCAACTATCGAGAGCATGGTATGAGAGTATGACTGTGTTCCTTCCAGGTCAAAGATGCACACATGGGAGTATAGACAAAGCATTGGTTGTCCTTAACAGTGACAACACGCTAATGTTTGCTCAGATCTATGTCAATGACATTGTCCTTGGGTTCATGAATCAACCAATGATACAACAGTTTGTGGAGATCATGTCATAGGAATTTGAGAAGAGTATAGCGGGTAAACTAAAATACTTCCTGAAACCGCAAGTTGATCAATCAGCTGATAGGGTTTTAGTATCTCAAGCCCATGTGCCAAAAAGTGGGAACAGTGGTCTGGATTGGGGTGAAGTACAAGGGGAGGATGTTTCTATGCGACACATATCTTCGGTCAATGGTATGGATTCTGATACTCTGTTAATTCATTATGATAATTTGAGTGCCTTAAACATCTTTAAGAATCTTGTTCAACTTTCTGGAGTTAAACACATTGATATTAGACATCACTTTGTCGGTGAACTAGTTGAGGCGAAACTGATCGAGATTGACCATATGAGCATAGTTTCTGGGTTGATTGATACGCATACTAAGTCTTTTGTGCCTATGAACTCTAACCTTCTACTCTAATTGTGTTGATCTAAGACAGGAACGTGTGCTAGGACAGATCATGGAAATCCTGGAATATATAGAAGATCAACAATGTTAAAAATAGCTGCCTGTCATGCCGGTCTGTTCATCCTGTTAAATGTTGTCATGATGTAAGGAGGTCAAAGAGCTGTGAAGAGACATGCACATGTATTCTTGGAATCATGTCCTGTTGAATGGCAAGCCTAGAATCAGTGATTGACAAAATCAAGTGATGTCACTGAAGTTCAAGGAGGTGAAACAGCTACCAAAAAGCTGAAAGAA
>NC_025704.1:22144126-22156059 GCF_000633955.1 Camelina sativa | reverse complement strand
AAAAAAAAAAAAAAAAAAAAAAGAAGGTGTGTTGTACTCTTCAAAGAGATGTTCTCCAGCTGCCTTAACATGTTGGGATTGATTACAGACTGAAGGCATGACGGTGTACACTAATGGTTAATTGAGTGTTTTCAGGATTGTCTCTTAAAGTGTTGGGCCGAGTCTTTACAGCCCATTGAGACACATGAGGGTGTTTAAAAGGAGCAACTAGGGTTTTTGGCGTTTTCCTCTTCATCCTTGCGATATCAAACCTATGCCGAGCAAGCTTCTATCCTCTCTTCTCCTTTGTTAGTGTATTCAAATCCCTAGTCACCATGAAATCAATCTTCAGCGGCTTCCATTACGATTCCAGCTCAGATGAGGAGCTTCACATGCCACCATCATTGTTACCACCACCAACTCATCGTGTTCCGATTGATCCTACCACGGTGATGGTAGTCTATGAGCCTCATGCTAAGTCGACTACTCAACTTCCTGCTCCGGAGAATTCCACATCCACACCCTCATTTACAGATGAGGACGACGAAATCTGTGACTCTTCGTCTTCTCCGCCAAAGAAGGTACCGGTTCAATTCCCGGTTGTTGATCTCACTGGTGATGTTCCCAAGACTGTTCTGGCGAATCAGGGAATCTCCTCCCGTCTGTGCAAGAGACATGAAACTGCTGATACCGACAGCCGTGACGCCAAGCGTCCGACTCTCGCCAGAGATAAGGGTGTTTCCTCTTCTCGCAGCACCTCTTCCAAGGAGTTTGACTCTAAATGGTTCGTCTCCTCTGATGCTGCCCGTCGGTATGGTTTCTTTGCGTCTCGCACTCTTGCCTCTGAAGTATGCTAATCTCTTGGAGTGGATGATCGAGCTAGGGAGCTGATTGATCAAGCCGGCCTGTTGAAGACCGTTACTCAAGTCGGAGCTTATGATTCCGATGTGGTCTATGAATTCTGGGCAAATCTACCAGCGGCTAAGGTAGAGAGAGAGTCGGTTGATGTTCTTGTCAGAGACTGGATGTATGAGTTTTCCCCAAGTCGCATCAACGCCTTGTTTGGTCTACAATCGGTTGATGTGCGTGAACAACGACTGCAGACAGCTGCCATTTTGGAGGAGGACATGGCTCTATTCCTATCTGGTGGTACGGTCAAGTCCTGCAAGCAGCTGGTGTCGACGGCAATCAAGAATCAGGTTATCAAGGACTTGCATAAGATATGCTGCAGCAACTGGTCTCCAACGGTGAACACTGGCTATATCTCGACGAACAGAGCAATGGTGATCTACATGATCATGCATCACATTCCGTTCAACTTTGGGAGGATGATCTATGATCAAATCATTCAGCTGGGTCTGCAAGCCCAATCTGATTTCCGGTTGTCGTTCCCCAGCCTCATCTATTAGCTCTTGGAAGCTCAGCGACCTGTTCAGAGTCTTCGGCCACAGGCCACGAAGACGACCAAGGGGAAGAAGACTACATCAGTACTTGTTAAGCCTGTTCTTCAGAGTGGTTCATCGACAGCGCGCAAAGCCATCCGGTCAGCTATCAAGATCTTGCAAGATGCCTTGGACGATGGTAAGTAGTACTTTCTCTGCTTGTACTTCTATTATAGGCATATTCTATTGATATTTTTGACTAATCTGTGCCAACCAAGCAGGGGGAGATGAGTCTGATTCTGAAGCCTGAGGGGGAGTTTGGACTATGGGGGAGCAGTTGTTTATGCTGTTCTTATTCTTGTCTGTTGTTGTGTTGTTGTTTTTGGTTCTTTTATTTCTGGTTGAAACTTGTTTCTCGTTAAGACTGGTTTGTTGTTTTTAAGACTTGGTTTTGGAGGTTTGACACTCATATTTATTTTAACAAGTTCTTGACGGTTGATTGTTTGTGTTCTTGAGGACTGCAATATCTTGTTGGTATGGGTGTGTTGTTTGTCTGTGAATTTTCAGGTTCGGTGCAGTGGTTGCTTGTGTGGCAAGATTCAGTCAAAAAGGGGGAGATTGTAAGTGCATCAGAGCTCTGCCGATGACAAGATGCTGTGGAGAGTCCCAAAGGTCTGATTAGCTGACGTGGCATGAAGTGCTGAGGTGGAGCAAGATTGTTTGGCAAGGTGACGAAGCATTAGATTTGGAAGGAAGAAGCAATCGTGATATACTCGAAGATATTGAGAGTATATCTCGATAAGGGAATAAGGATATTTGGAAAAGATAGTTTCCTTATTGTTAGAATGCACAAAAATTTATGTTAGAAATCTTTGGTGCAAGTATAAGTAGATGAGGGCTAGCCTGAAAAAAGGTAGCACTCGTAGGAATAAAGTGGAGAGATTTGTAACCTTCAAGCAATCGTAAAAAAAGGCTTGAAGGAGAGTGTGTTAGTTTCTTTTAAAATCTACACAGGGTATTGTGTTAGATAGATAGAAGAGTGAACTGAGATTCAAGTCTTGTAAGAAACGTAAGTTTGTGTATAAGATTGAATAAGAAGCGTTTGCTTGGCACAGTTCCAAGTGGGTTGATTATCCGTGTGTATCTTTATACCCTTACAACATGTGTATACTATCGTCATTTGAGATACTTCGTCGAACCGCATCGATCCTTTAATTAAAGTATTGACATATAGAGCATGTCTCAAAAAACTGTTCTTGTCAAGTAAAACTATAACGAGATACAACATTAGAGTTAGACGATTTTACTTCTCATATATGTTGATTGAATATATTTGCGGAATGGCGGAATGTAATAGACAACTATACACCCACTTATTATGCGTTTTGCGCTTTGAAAAACTTTATGCAGATTTTTTTTGATTGGTAAGTTTGTTGAATAATAGCATTACAAAACGTCACTATGTGTGTTACCAATCAAAAAACTTAGGCTTATTTTCTTAGTATTTCAGTGTGGACTTATCGGGAAAAAGTTTTTTGAAGGGTATAATCTTTGTCAATTAATTCATGTGCATGGTTTTCAATAGATTGGTATTTCTTTAAGTGAGACATCTAATTTATCCAAAACTTTTCTTTTCCATCATACAAGCATGTGATATATTTTGTTACAGTTCTCTACTATTACTTGGCAAAATATATATTCATATAACCATTCATGATAATACCAAATAAATATATTTTGAAAAATACATTCAACGAATTAAACTACATATATTTCACTGAGTTTCACTACAAGAAAAGTTTACATTGATAGCAGTAGAAGATAGCTCATTTTCCCAAACTGCTATGAAAGATGAATGTTTTATTTTGATTACTTTATAATAGCACTAAAACAATGTTATGACAAAATAATCAGTAAGTGGGAAGATAAAATCACTTACTCCGCCAAAATTTAGTGAAAATTTTCAGATCTTACTCCAAAAAACCTTTTATGTGCCAAAATCAATTCATTAAAAAATAAATAAAAAGGTGTTTAGAGAAGAGAAAAAAACTTTCATGAGCTAGATCCTCTTCTCCTCCATATACCCTTTGTCGTCTCTGATCTTTTTCTTCTTCTCCACTGTGTCCCTTAACTCTTTCGATCCATCTTCTTTGTTCTCTCACTGTGTCGTCCCCTCTCTCTCCCTTTATGTCATTTTTTTTTGTCTAAGAGCTTCACGGTCATTTGCACACCATGTGTTTGATGAAATTACTGTGATGGTGTGTGATTGGATATTGAAAGGGATCTATCTTAAACAACATTTTTGTTCTTCGTCGCTCTTGTTATCTGTCGCTCTCACACAATCGCGATTTGCAAGTAAGCCTTTTCAATTTTCTTAGATTTGAGTAGTTATCCCAAAAAATCAGTTTCAATTTCGTTCTCATGTAAGGGTTTTTGGGATTTGATTTAGAATTTGTTGGAGATAGAGATCCAAACTTTTGTTTGGAGATAGGAAAAGACGAGGAGGCAATTCACGCCCTTTCACACATTCTCTGCTGATTTGTATCTTCTCCGCTGTAAGCTCTCTCTTTCCTTATCAAAATCCTAACGAAACAACTCAACACATTCTCATATCTGTTGCAAAGTTTGTGGGTTTTTTTGTGTGATTCTCTTTAAGTTTATTTGGGTTGAAAGTTAAAACATTTTTGATTTATCACTAGTGTTACTGCTTTGGTATTTTGGGGAAAGTGCTGAACTTTGTTTGGTTTCTCTTTTGTGGTCCAAATTTTTAATTTTTGTTGTTGTCACACAGGTTTGGAGATAGAGAAGCTTCTCTTTTCTTGTAATCACGAGACAGGTTAGCATTTTGAATGGTTTAGTTAGTACATTATTGTGGTTGTTGTTTTCTCTAAACGTTTAACTACATTACAGGTTTTCGCATTGAGAGATGGGTGATAGTGAAGGAACCATCAAGGAAAGAAGGCTTTGTTTCAAAATCTCATACATACTAATGGAATTGAAGGTAAGAAAAGAATCTGTGGGTACATCTTGTTTTCTTGTTGGTGTGGGTACAAGAATTACCATCTAGTAGTCTTGTTGGTGTGGGTACGTGAATTATGAAGTTTTTGTTGCATTAACATGTTGTCTAAGACCATTATGGTTAAAAGTTCACTAAGGTTTTGTGTTGTACAAATGGATTTTATACAGGTTTGGAGATTGGATATCAAGGCTAGAACCAAGTGTTCAAGCTTCTAAGAGGAAACTCACGAGGATGAAAGCCATGTGTGAATAAGTCTACTGGAGGTATTACATAGCTTTCCTACTTTCTTAATAAGTAAAAGCGATGGAGGATGAGGATGGTGTGGCTAGAGCCGTGAAGATCCGGTTGTTGGTGTTATGGAGTTCAACGCAAGATCTAGTTGGTGGCACTTAGGATGTTAGTTTTATTTTATTTCAATACTTGGCTGCACTTAGGATGTTAGTTATATTTTATTTCAATACTTGGCTGCACTTAAGATATTAGTATAAGACTTGGTATGATCTTATGTATGGCATCTTTTTGGTTAAAATATTTATGTTATATATATAGATGATTTATGAAATATGAAATCTATATATAAATAAATTTTGCAAAATAAATCGTTTAATAGAGCTATAGTAGAAGCTCCTACCTAACATAGCATGAAAAATGACTTATTACATTAGTTTAAAAAATTATATAAACGCAATAACAAAACATTTCACTACTGCTATGGTAGAAGATTCTAACATAACATTTGTATTTGCGCTATTGTATGTGTGGTACCTACGATAACAGTGGCCTAACATAGCGTTTGTGAAAGAGCTATAAATGACGTATTATAGCGTTTCTCTACTGCTATCAATGTAGATATTTGTTGTAGTGTTTACACTACCCTATTATCAAAGATACGCCAAAGGCCCCAAGCAATAAAAAGATTAGGTTTGATTCACGAGAAAGAGCACCTTTTCGTATGACATTTTGAAAAACGAAGCCAAAATGAAAGGGAGAAGAAGAAAAAGGAACGGTGGTTTGGCCAAAGACATGTGCCAATGTCTCAATTAAACTCAATAAAGTAATCCACTAATGATTGTGTGGAGAGTCATCTTTTCGAATTATTTCTTTCAATTTTATCCATAAGCTTTATTTGATAATAACGTCAAGTATGGGCACCAACTTATCAAAAACCTTACTTACCTTTATTGGGGGCGTCACTCAGTACCGACGACCACAATTAGTTTAGTAGTTGCAACTGAGACAATTGTACTTAATCCAAATCACTTCATTGCAATATATATGTTTTCCTTTTGAAGTCACCATAGATTAGTTGTATGAATAAGTTGATTGTGTCAAACACTAATCTAAGATTATAAACCCCAGATCACCTATTCTACTGAAAATATAATACCACCAATTGAGTCCACCAGATGGTCCACATCAAATACCAAATTTTCAGCTTATGAAATTACCACGAATACTTGAAAATGAACGCAATCGAAACAACTAGAAACAAAGATTGATATGAGTATTTTATAAATCTATGTCTTAGCAATGATTTCCAACAACTTACCACTAACATATTAGGCTACGATATTAAGCTCTGTCGCTTACAAGAGTCTAGTCTCTCCGTCTTTCACCTTATCTTGTTCTCGGTTACATGATACCAAGTCTTCATTCATTAACATAGAGAATAACCGAAGTTGTAGGACGAAAGTAAACTCGTTGAGTGATCTGGTCTTTATCGCTGTATTTTAGATAGTTTATAGTTTATTATACCTTAATAGCAAACAATCTTGTGAGTGAAATTTCCAATACTCAATAGTTTCATTGGCCTTTGATGAATGCAATATTCTATCAGTCTTGTTTTGGTCCAAAACTTCATGTTCTGTTGATATTTATACTGCAAAAGTTGGGTCGAAGTCAACTGTGATTTAGATAGAGGAAAGTACTGCAAATGTATCAACAACCAAGCCACAAAAGTACACCAAAATACCTAAAAGACAGACATTTCAAAAACAAAGAGTTATGTTCAGTTTCTGGTCTTCTCCACCTGAGGACTTTTGCTCATTTACATCTTCTACTCAATATATTCCACCTGAAGATTGACAAATTGTATCTTAGAAATAGTGGAAGATTAATCCATAAGAAATGGCTAAAAGAAAAATATATTCTTACTTGTACAAAACTCTGATCCAGAGGAGAACTTTTTAGTCTGTTATGTTCAGAACCTGAACAAGTTACAACAGCAACTTTAGACAGCCTTTAAAGGTAAACAATCTTGGTCATCTTTATCTAAGTTTTTCGTGACACTATCTATTCATTAATTCCATTAATAGCAATCCCAAAGGCATTTTTTTTTATCAAGTTGGAAGAAACAATACCTGTCACTTTCTTGAAGAGGATGGACGGTAGTCCTCATATACCCAGGAAGCTTTTTCCGAAGATTTAGGACCCAACTTTCCTTTCAGCCACTCTAAACGAACAATCAGCTCTTCCAAGTCCATGACAGCTGCTTCTACAGACTCTGATTCCATGATGTTCAACCGAAGATCACCATCGCTAATCAACTTTTCTGTGGCTCTCTGCTTTTCTTCATCTCTAGATTCGGCTCCACTTACTTCATCTGAAGGTCCCTGCTTTTCGTCTTCCATAGATTCAGCTCCACTAACTTCATCTAATGTAACTACACAAGGCAAAGATTCATTTTTCCACATAAACCAAACTATCAAGATAAACAAAAGGAGTTGACAGATCAAACATTGGGGAAAATAGCATCGTTGTAAAAGAATAACCTTCATTCAAATGTTTCATTAGCTTAGCACATTGCCTCTTTTCCCCAACCTACAAGAAAGATGGATGATAAAACAAGATAAGCTACAACAACAACGAGACAACAAAGTTAAGAATATACAAAGGATACTTTGGACCACTTACATACCATTTGGGTCACTTACATATAGTTAAGGTGTTAATATACATGAGACTTAACTAACAAGATTTTAGGGTTTTTAATTAAAGGGAATCTGCCTTGACTGAATAGGTTTTATTCGCATTAGTCATGACTCTTGAGGCTTAAATAAGTTTTTTCATCCATGATTTCTCAAATACTAACCTTAGAAAAAGGCACAGTCCAACCATCTTCAAGTGACCATTCCAATGATGGACGCACATCCTTAGACAGAGCCTCATAGATACACCCTTCGCCATACGGTGGAGCCAACAATTCAATCTGCGAAATAGATGAAAAAGAAGCACGCACTCATTGTTTACTACAAGGTTCCAAAGCGTCCTCCATCTAACGCCACAGAATAAAGCTTAAAAGGAAGCAAAGAGGATATGAACATAAAGATATAACCATATAGTAGTCGTATCTCGTCATCCTTTGTTAAAGTAAGTAAAGAGAAGGCATGGTAGCAGAACAAGAACTCTAAAAATCCTCTCGTAAATTTGTTAATTTGATAACAAAGTAACAAAAACACAAGCAGTTCATAAGAAAAAGAGACTCTTTTATCTGCAAATATAAACCTTTAGATACCTGTAGCGACTCGTTTTCCCTCACTTCCAGAACCGTCCCAGACCAATAACAAAAGTCTTCCCACCAATCGACCAAATCACCAACCTTCCAAGAATCATGAACAACAAGAGCTTCTTCCAGACCACCCTCCTCGTTAAGGACTTGGTCTTCACCAAACTTTCTTGGAAACACAGGTCGAATCATTAGGTATTTCTCGCTCCCACCATCGAGTTGCTGAAACACTTTTGTTGTATGTATTCCTGAGGGATACATTAAAAACATGTAAAAAATGGTGCTAAACCATAAATATTCAATTGTAACATTGTAAGATGGAAACTACTCTCTCCGGGATAATCAAGATACTCCACATCATAGCATAGTGCTCTCTTTTTCTTGAATATCTTCAGAATCTGATAAAACCATAAGAAAGCAAAAACATTAGAGATTTGTGTTCTGTAACCAAAATAAACTAAAGCAATTGAGATGGGAGTACCTACCTTGCATCGAAACCAAGCTCCACGAAACCCCGATTCAAAAGATCTTAGCTCTACAGTCTGACCAACTTCAAATGGTAGATTCATTCGACTCATTTTTGTTGTTGTTGTTGTTCAAATCGTTAACTGCATTTAGTAGTCAGAATGTATTAAATTACCAATCACAGAACTCGAAAACGGAAACTAAATCTACAGATTAAATCTCAAATCCCTAATCTCTAATCTCTTTTAATAAATTTGTAACATCAGAGAACAAACTAGTGTAAGTCTCCTACCAAAATTGAAACTAGCGAGTCGTACCAAAATCCCCAGAAATGAAACGAGTATAGAAACAGACCTGGAAATGTTTCGAAACTGCTCCTCGGATTTCTCAGACTACAAACAAACCATGAAATCGCGTAATCGCGCGAGTCACGGACAGCTCGAATAAACCCTAAAGAAATGGGGGTTTTTCCCTTTTTTTTTTTTTTTGTGTTTTATCTTCTTTTTTTTAGTATCCGTACATTTTTATACCTCAACTTTGATATAGTGCCAATTTCAACATGAACATTTTTTTTTTTTTTTTTTAAAAAANAATAACATGAACTATTTTTAATCGTACATTTTATAGCTTAATTCCAAGTTAATTTTTAAAAAATTGTGATGGAAATATAAAAATATTTCATTCATTTCTCTAAGGTTTAGGATTTGAGAATATGTCTAGGGGTACTCAAAATCAATTAAACAGAAGCTCGGTTTTCTTTGGTTTGTTTAAAGTGTAATTTGGTTTAGTTATTAAACTAAATCTATATAAATTTTTGATTCAAGAATCGGTTCGGTTCGGATAACGATTTTAAATGAATTTTCGTATAATTCACTTGAAACTTTTTTTTTTTTGATTAAAAGGCTTTCAATTTATAAACATATATGCTTAATGGGCTATTTCCGGAATAAGCCCATACAATAATCCCCTTAGGGCCCAGTCCAATTACATCAAACCAAACTAAATAACAAAACCAAAATTGACCCGGGTATACTAAACTAAACCGGTAGCTAACCGGTAAGAGCCAGAAACCCTAATCTGCAAAGAAGAACCCTATTGCAGCCGCCTTCCCACTCAGTTGCGGATACTCGTCGGCTCAGGACCACCGGCGAGCCAGGAAGACCGGAGTCAAACAGAGAAGGTGACACAGGACCGTCACCATCCCGCCACCATAGAGTTGTGAAGAGAAGGAAGAAGAAACCGATCTAAAAATCCGGCAGCCATAGTTCAGTTTGATAGAGATAGAGCAGTAGGGAGTAGATCTAAACAGCCATCGACGGTGGCTTAGCCTTGCCTTTCCGGCGATAGACCCCCCCCGTCAAACCACCGGCCGTGACAAAACCTCCTGCGTCTCCAGCCGTTCAGATCTAACCGCCATATCTTTCTCATTCCTCGCCGAGAACTACCTTCTTCTAACCGCATAGCCACGCCGCCGGTAGAGCTCTTACCGGAATTGTCCTGCGGAAGCTTCTCCTCGCCACAAACTCCCTTGATTTCGATCTGGTGACCTCGCCGGTAGATGCAATGGACTACGAATGAAGCGCCATGAACCAATGGTTCCTCTTCAACGCCGGAATCGCCGGAGGAACCCTTCACTCGGTGCACGGAGTCGTGATCAGAAGAAGAGAAAGGAGGAGAGAGGAGAGAGCCGCGAGTGGAACTCACGCGCTCACCTCTCTACAATATTAATTCACTTGAAACTTGATTATTTAAGAATAAAAAATTAGAGTTTTACGACATGTAGCAGCATCTGATAGCATAATTTATATATGTGGTATCTAACATATAAGAAGTTTTACATTTGGCATATGACTCAATTGACCAACAAGTTGAAATACTCTTTTATTTATTTATCTAACCATCAGTGACAAGAGAATGGTTGCCATGTAAGAAATGCAAGACATACTCGTTCTAGTAGGGTTTATTGCGTATAGTATACCACTCTGGTATAAAGAAAGACTGAGAAAATTAAAGTAACGATACGTGTATAACATGCTCAGAATGAATAATCTTTATCTTTTATGGTAAATTTTGCCTCTATTTGATGTAACCATAAAGGACTTTTGAGGCTATGGGATAGTTAGATATAGGTAGTTGTTCAATACATTTCCTGATCATTTCTTTTGGAAGGGTTTATGTGCATTGAGGTCAAAACACATTTTGTGAATTTTTAAAAAGAAACAAGAAATAAATTAAGATGAGGATTTTGACATAAAGAAAGAGATGATTATGACGACCTGGAAATGAGAACTGAAGAACCGTTTTAAAGAAATAAAGAGAAGACAACAAATGAATCTTTAATTTAGCCACAAACAATGTAATACTCTAGTGTAAGTGTATGTGGGCAAGCTCAAGTTAAAGATGAAGTTCAGGAAGCTGTACAAAATATATCTGCACAAGCTTCTGTCTCAGCACAGACATCTGATATATGCTCAAGCCTCTGTCCTACAAAAGAACACCAGAGGGCTGTTGATTTTCTCCGTATGTCTCAGTTTTGAAGATTTATGAAGATATACTTAAGACACGTTTAGGGATATTACTTGGAGGTAAAGCATGAAGAAAAAAAAAAGCTTGAAGATATTTAGAAGATGTAGTGGGATTAAGAAATATTCGTTTAACAAAGAATAAATTTAAATGAAATATTTTCTCTTGATTTAAGGAAAGTTGATAGTCTTGGGAGAGGCACGAAATCCCTTAAATATAGAGGGTCTAGAACTTAGAAACTGATCTCTCTAGAACGTAACAAAGAGAGGAAAAACCTTGTAAGCCTTTTGGCATCTTTGGGAGAGAAGGATGGGGGGTTTTGTTTCTAAGTGAGAGTTCTGGGTGTAGATCATTTGTGTTGATCTTATGGATCTCTTAGTGGGTTGGAAATAGATTGAGAACAAGCTAAGAGAAGATCTTAGGGTTGTGTAAGTCCAATATTGAATACTAACTGTAATTGTGTTCAAGAAGTATTTCCAACAAAGATTGAGGACGTAAGCATTTGCTGAATCTCGTTAAAAATTGTGTATCTCTTGTCTCTTCTACACTAACATCTAGATTGGTTGACATCCCATAAATTTTGAATTGGACATGAGTTGCACCAAAAGTATTGTACCAAGTATTATAATTCTTTGATGTTCGTTTTTTTTTCATTTCTATTAATTCTCCAAATAGTTTTTTGAATTAGGTACATTTTCTTCTATTCATTTTTGTTTGGTTAGCCTTTTTTTAATACAGTAAAACCTCTATAAATTAATATTTCTTATTTATATGTAAATTAATAATTAATAACTTATATATATATATATATATATATATATTAATTGTTTAAATTTTTTAAAATTATGAATTCAGACAATTTTAGCAAAATAAAACTAGATTTTTGGATGTTAAAATTTTTGTAGTTTTAGAATTGAATTGGTAATATTTAGAAAACATTATTGACAATAAATTACAAATCTAATAAACAAATTCACTTATACACATGAAACACATAAATTCAATTTATGAATAATAATAATAATAATAATAATAATAATAATAATAATAATAATAATAA
>NC_025704.1:22137312-22142944 GCF_000633955.1 Camelina sativa | reverse complement strand
TAGATCTAAACACGTTTGCTGTTCTTCCGATTAATGGTGTTCATGTAATAAAGTTTGTAGCAGATTCATCAATCGTGTTCTGTTTATCGGCCGGAGCAAACGTCTTTTTCCTACTCAGTTTCGGAAATCTTTCCTCTGGGTTCATCCATGGAAGAGCAAGATATCGTTATTGGAGGATCTATATAACTCACTTTTTATAGGTTTTTAATTTAGAAATCAGATGTTGAGATGAAAATCTATAATAGTTGAGTAAAAACCCCACAAGTGAAACCAAAAAAATAGACATAAGTCGTGAAAAAATAAAGTGAGGCAGGGGAAATTAGGGTTTTCAATCGTATGTTAGAGGTAGAAGACAAGGATATTATGGTAATTTCGGGTTCATTAAACCTAAAATCGAACGTGTACGTACATATAAACGTGTACGTACATATGAACTTATACATACATAATGTTCTTGAGATTAGTGTACGTACATAACGTTCTTTTGCTTAGTGTAGGTCCATAAATTCGTTTTAATGAACAATATTATTGTAATTTTGTAGTCATCTTCAACATATCTTCTTCTACAACCCTAGCTAATATTGTCGTTGTTGTTCACCGGAAATGGAACAAGTAAGAGATGTTACTAGAAGATATACAGTAGTGGAAAAGGGAATTGCAAAGTCCTTATTCAGTCACTCTTCATAGAAATCGAAGGAATCTATCTTTTGCCCTCCTTCTTATTCACCATATCTCATTAAATTTTAGGAAAACATATACTAACAAGAGAACTTGCTGCTTTCACAAAAGGCAGAGGCCCAGAAACAAATAAGAACAAACTAGATATTAGATTAATGATTCATTAGCCTTATATATAGAGTCAGCATAATCTCGGTTTAGGTAAAACAGATTGGTTTCCGATTACCGACCTGACCCTACATCCGGATTTGTAAATCAATTAAGCTCGGTTGCAACTGGCAGCTGCTATATGTAGTCGGTACCAAGAACCAAAATTGGTTTCTCGATTCGGTTTGTTCGGGACGAACCGTTCGCTTAGGACTAACTAAGATGGTAAAATCATTGCAACATTTAATGTCGCAAAAAGAAAACCAAGATTAAATACACTTCCTCTTTAAAGCATGATATTAGGTTGAAATAATATATTATTAATATGTAGATTATCTATCTCTTTGAAAAAAGACGAAACCATAGAGTATAAAACAATTCATGCTAATCGCAGATTTGCAGGGAAAGAATAATGAGAATTAAAGCATACTAAAATAATCAGTATAAGTTAGCATAAGCTAAATTGGAAAATGACCTAATTTTGAGAATCTACGGTGTAATTCTAATAACATGTACGTTAGTGCTTGTAATTGGAAGATCAGTGCGTTAGGAGATGTTTTAGAAATCGCTATGCGTTAGTCGGGCGGTTGGGATGGGCCTAGCGATTAATCTATTAATCGGAGATTAAACGGGGATTAATTGGGGACTAGTTAAAGAGTTTTTTAATATTTTTATAATTAACATTAATATTATATATTTTCGTGGTTATATATTTAATTTGTGCGACATATAACGAAAGATGGTCCAGCACAAATGGTCATTATCCCTTCTGGTATAGTTCATGTCATGGGTTCGATACCTTTGACTGTTGTTTTTCTGCCTTTTCGTCAATTTATTAGTGAAGGATAAAATAGTCAATGCCATATCATCTTCTTCTCCCACGAGCTGCAAGTCTGCAACCCTAATTTTTATGGCCGCCGGTCATTGAATAACTTGTTTATCATAGATTTCATCTCAAATTCAACTGATTTTGATAACCAAATGTTAGATCCAACATCACTTATCCTATTTTGAGCAAAAACAATAGATTTTTTTCCGTTTTCCCGATTTTAACTCCGATTTGGGTAAAAACCCGGCGGGACACCGCCGCCGAGCGATTAACAAGCGCTCAGGCGGTCTCCGCGGCCGCGTTTTAAAACAGGGGGACTAATAGATATAATCTCTCCCCGAGTCCTGACAGCTGCTGATTCTCATATATTGACAGGAAAAATCCAAAAAAAAAAAAAACACAATGAAGAAGAAAGAAACACAGAGTGGAATCAGAATCCGATCCCATTCTAACATGCATCACTCTTCCTTTTTTGAAAAACTTGTAAAAGTTTCCACCTTTCAACAGTAGTTTCTTCTTCCTTAATTTCTTCTCTCGTTGAATGTTGGAAAACACGTTATTCTGCAATTAACAAACAATATTAAATAAATCAAAAGCATAGATTTCTCATTATAAAAAGCTCGTTAACGGTCACCATCTTCCCTGCACATATCACTCCATCGACATCGACTCCTGTATTTCCCAGGCTCTCTTGAGATGGCAAAGAACTCACAGAACAGTAGTAGCAAGAAGAAGCAAGAAAACAGAGTGTGTGAAAAGATCTTCAGAGCAGTGACGAGTCCTGTCCGAACTGTTCGCCGCATCTCCACCAAACCTTCAACAAGCCACCCAGCAGAGGCCGTTCGCGTCAAATTTGCAGAGACATCGTCGACTCAGGCGGCGGCAGCCAACCCATCATTACAAAGATGGAACCGAAGAAGACGGTGATCAACCATAAGAAAAAAACCATAAGAAAAAAAAACTCACCCAAAATAATAACTAGATCTATAACTTTGTTCTTGAGAGAGAAATTGAATAGTGAACTCACAGAATAATTGTCTAGCTCTGATAAATTTCTTTCTTTTGCCATGATTTTAGTCGAAGAAGATAAATCAAATTAGAAGGAATCAATCTCATATTTTTTTGCCAACCCAAATTTAAGAGAATCCAAAAAAATCAGGAATGAATACTTCAAGGTTTTTGTGTTCCTTTTTCTTAAAAATCAAAGACAATTTTAAATATAAATGGCATAAAACGTAATAAAACACACAACTCAGATATAGAAGTAATTTGCAAACTTTTATGTGTTATTCTAGTAAGACAGAAATCTCAACGTATTAGTCTAGTAATAAATCTACTTTTATGTAATATTCTAGGTAATTTCCCTAATAATAATAATAATAATAATAATAATATCATACTATCAAAATAAAATGATCAATATCTATAAATTGAAAATATAAAAAGAAAGCTATTTTTATGACATGTCATAGAGTATTTTATATCATTATAGTTTGAAAATACAACATAACAATTGTTTAATAGATATGAGCTATAGGAGAAAATTTAAAATTTTAAAACTATAAATTATTATATCAGCATATATATATATATATATAACTAAATTTACTTAATTAATAATTTATGATATTATTGGGACCATATTTTATATGGTAATTTCACAAAAATATTATATTATTATCTTACAGATTTTTGTTATTTTTTATACTGACCCGATTTGGAATCAGTGAAATTGATTAATTTCTAGTGTTTATTAATTTATAGAGTATTAATTTATAATTTTTTACTATATATTAGAAATGATTTTTTAGAAATACCTCTTTTCAAAAATACCCTTTTTTGTTTTCAGTTTTATCCTCTTTTATACAATTACAATATGTTAAAATAATTTTATTTTATTTTATGTTTGCATTTTCTATTTTATATTTAGGATATAGTTTTTAGGAGGTGGAGTTTAGTATTTGGGATCTAGAGTTTATAATTTAGTCATTTTATATATTAAAAAGAGATATTTTTGAAAATAGACAAATGTTTTTGAAAAGTGACATAGAGAAAGGGGTATTTTTGAAAATTCCCCTTACATCTTTAAGCAAGGCCCAATACCAAATCCAACTAAATTGAGGTCATGTTACATAAATTTTAGTACCGTAAAAATGTAAATTAATCTTAATTTATAAAATAATTAAATAATATAAAATAATTAGATAATTATTATGAAAGATAATTCACTTTATCTCTTTAATTAATTATAGACGAAAATAAGTATTTAATTTTACAAAATCTGTTAACTAATCTAAATTAGAAAACTAAGATTTGATATTATAGAAATTGTTAGAAATGCCTTTGTATAGATATCCCTTTTCAAAAATATCCATTTTGTGGTCATATTCATTTTGATCTTTTTTTACAGAATTACAATATATCAAACTAAATTTTATAATTTTTTTTTTAACGTTTGGATTTTCTATTTACATTTAGGATATAGTTTTGATGGGGTAGGATTTAGTATTTGAATTTTAAAATTTAAATTTAAAATTTAGTCATTCTGCATATAGAAAATAGTTTTATTGAAAATAGATGATAAGAAAGACTATTTTTGCAAAAAAGAAAAAATAGAAAAGGGTATTTTTGCATATGCCCCTTGATATTATACCCTATGATTTTTTTTTAAATTATTGTATATTACTTATAACAATTTTTTTCTGCATATATTATGATTTTTTTTTTTAAAAGATATATTATTCAATATATGAAGAAAAAAATGTGTATCGAATATTCTACATCATCGGATTAGTAAAATTAAATTTATGCGGATTGATAAATTAATAAGTTTTATTTGCTCACAATTACAGTACATCAAATAAATTAAAATACCCTAATCTTCTAAGACTAAAATAAACAATTACAAACACTTTAAAATGATGTGTCAATTCAATAGAAATAGTAGACGTAATAATATTTTCACGGAATATTAGATACAAAAAGGTGTAATTGACACATCATTTTAAAGTGTTTGTGATTGTTTATTTTGGTATAAGAAGATTAGGGTATTTTAATTTATTTGATGTCATATTAGATACAAAAAGGTGTAATTTTTTAAAAAGAAGTGTGTTTCAAACTAAGTCATAAATATGATAATTTTTTTTAAAAGATCATTTGAAAAAAAAAACTATAATGAAAAAAAAAGAAATATTGCCACATCGTTTAAATTTTAATAATTAATTGAAATGATAAGAATAAAATTGGAATTGTGTTATGATTTATGAATAAAATTTTACCATGCACAAAACCCTTTTTTCAACATGGATATAAAATATAATGAAACGAAATTGTTTAAACATGTACTGTATTTATCTTGTTAAACCGAAATTGAAATTCATATTCTAATTTCTAAACCGAACATGTTTCTAAACCAAGATCTACTGCGACAAGCTCAAACAAAACCTTAAGAGTTTTTCCTCTATCGATCGTTTCATTTCACAAACCAAATTCGAGAGAGAGAGAGAGAGAGATCCTAAACAATTCAAAACCACAATGTTCAACAACAACAACAGCGTCTCGATCTCAGTATCAGACGAAGAGACTAACGATTTGAATCGGATCCGAGCTCGAACCCGACGAAAGCGGAAGAAACTGAGCCACAGAACCAGCTACGAGCTACCTCGTTACGTTCTAAGGCTTTTCGTGAGATACTGGGTGGTTTTGGTGTTTCTTCTCGCAGTTGGATTGCTTGGATTTGAATCCACGAGGATTGGGGGGATCAAATCTAGTGAGCTGAAGCATCCACCAGATTCGAGTGGTAAAGAGAGTCCAAGCAAGAAAAATGAAGGAAACTTGAATCGATTGGATCCGACTACCAAGGTTATAGGTGGTGTTAGACAACGTAAGCTTGATCACTTCACTCTCTCTTACGTTTGATTGTAAAGTAGTTTTAGAAACAAGGATAGGCTAATGAATGTGCAAAAAAAAAAAAAAAAA
>NC_025704.1:22132947-22136841 GCF_000633955.1 Camelina sativa | reverse complement strand
TGAATTTGCTATCGGATTTGTTAATTCTTGAGTATTCACAGAATGTTTTGTATTCTGTATGGATTGTGTTAGGTTGTTTGAAGCTTCTGCCACCTGAGGAGCTTGAACATCTTGATATATTGGAGCGTAAAGATTCAGGCTCTCCGGTTAAGAGAGTTGTGTATATGACCGATACTGATTCTTCGATGGGGGAAGAGAAAGCTGTTCGTAGTAATGAGACGCGGTTTAATTTATTCACGGGGAACCAGACTTTTGCTGAGAGAGAGGATAGTTATCAGGTTATGATTTGGTAACTCTACAAGGCTTAAGAACTTGACATTTTCCTATGATTCTAGGAAGTTTTTAATGAATCTTGACTCTGAGGATTCTTTTCTTTTTTTTTTTTTTTTGGGATCAGGTAAGGGAAACAGTTTCTGTGCATTGTGGATTTTTCAATGAAAATGGGGGTTTTAGGATTTCGGACAAGGATAAGAGGTTTATGAAGACATGTGAGGTAGTAGTCTCGACGTGTGCGTTTGGTGGTGGTGATAACCTTTATGAGCCTATCGGAATGTCTAAGGCATCAACTCAAAAGGTTGGTTACTCTTGAACTGTTTCTCTTTCATTTTGAAGTAAGCATATTGAACGAGTCGTTAGTTTTTGTTGTGAACTACTTTATCTGCTGTATTCAGTCCTCTGAATAAGTTTGTGGATGCAGGTTTGCTATGTCGCGTTTTGGGATGAAGTTACTCTCGCAACACAAGAAGGAGAGGGTCATAAAATTGATGAGAATGAGCACATTGGAAAGTGGCGTATTGTGATCGTAAAGGATCTGCCTTTTACAGACCAAAGGCTTAATGGGAAGATCCCAAAGGTATTGTTCGTCTACTTCAGGGGCAAATGTTATTCTTGGTAGTGCATGTAGCTATATCATTCCCTCGGGTTTAAACTGTTGCTGATTATGCGTTCCTGGTACTCCTTGTCTATTCTTTTAGATCATCAAACTCATGTCTTTGTGTTTTTCTGTTGATGGCCTGGGTTTGGTTGAGAATTTGTGTCCATAAAAACCAAACTTTAAACTTCTTTGATTTAATGTTGCGCCGCGTGGCGCGTTATATGGTATCTGCTTGATTTGAAATAGCTCTAAGTGCTGCTTTTTGCTTGCATCTTTCGATTTTTTTTTTTTAAATATGGCTGGAGTCACAATATTTGAGTTTCCCTTTTGCTTTTGAGCGCATTTGAGTATAATATAAGATGTTTTTATGTTTTCAGATGTTGGCACATCGTCTTTTCCCGGATGCCAAGTACTCGATTTGGGTAGACTCAAAGTCCCAGTTTAGAAGAGACCCACTTGGTGTATTAGATGCTCTTCTTTGGCGAACAAACTCAGTGCTTGCAATTTCAGAACATGGAGCTCGAAGCAGCGTATATGACGAGGCAAAAGCTGTTGTCAAGAAACACAAAGCTACACCTGAAGAAGTTGAAGTTCAGATAAATCAATACCGACGTGACAATCTACCCGAAGATAAAAGATTCAATGGGAAAAAGGGTAAAGTTCTTTCCATAATCTCTGTTGTAGGAAAATTCCTAAACTTAAGAGGATTGAAGTAACTTTTGGTTGTTTTACATTCTCACAGCTCTCTCTGAAGCCTCAGTGATTGTGAGGGAACACACCCCATTGACCAATCTATTCATGTGCCTCTGGTTCAATGAAGTTGTCCGCTTCACTTCGCGTGATCAGTTGAGTTTCCCATACGTTCTTTGGCGATTGAAAGTTCTCAAGAACATCAACATGTTCCCTGTGTGTACACGTAAAGATCTCGTCAATAGCATAGGTCATGTGCGCAAGGCAAAACCATTAGATTAGTCTATGAAAAAATGTGATGTACCTTAACTTTCCAATTCATTTGTTAATTTAGTATCCTTTTTGTATTTAGCGTATTGACATGAAAACCAAACTGACACATTGTTAACCGAAATCGAACTAAAAAGCTTTGATTAATTATAATCTAGTGTTTACAATATTTTTATACAGAACAACCCAACTGAGAATAAAAGACAGCCAGCATGAGGACAAAAAGAAAGCAGGTGGTTTAGTTATGTTGTGGAAGTAGTAGTTATACCAAAATCTCCAGTCTAACTTTATAACCAAAGAGGTTTGTTAGAAAGAACAGTTAGAAACTCCTCTGGTCTCTCCTCTTCTTCTCCGATCATGCTAACTAGAGTCATCTTCCTCACCGCAGTCGCCACTTCTATTCTCGTCGTCCTTCTACTCGCTTTACTCTCACCTGTTCCTGATTACGACCCGCCGGGATCACTCTTCTCCTTCTCCCTCTACGTTCAGCAAACACACATACCATCCTCCACCTATTCCTCTCGTCGGTCCAGTCAACGCATAGCCCGTCCCCGCGGACGAGGAGGAGGAGGAGGAGCATTGATTTTCCGACGTACACTCACGGAAGGACCAGAAAACAATTCTCGGATAGTAGGCAAAGCCGAAGGATTCATAATCCCGCATGAAGACTTTGCTAACTCAGATTTTAACGTAATATACTTGACGTTGGAGACACCCGAGTACACGGGAAGTGTTAGCATTAGGAGCAGAGACATGACGCATAAATTGGAAGAGGTTATGGAGGTAGTAGGAGGGACAGGAGCTTTTGCGTTTGCTCGCGGAATCGCCATGTTTGCTGAGGTTGATGATCATGAGGAAGAAGCTGTAACCACTTATCGTGTTAAGCTTCTGCTTAGATTTCCACATACTTCTCACCTAGATCCACTATAATGGACAATTTTCTATTGCAATACATATATATCTGTGTATAAATAAAGTTATTTACAGATTCACTACATATGTTCAAAGAACTCTAATTAGCAATAATCAATTTTGGTTTCTTTTTGGGAATAATTGCCAATAACTTCAGCTAGCAAATCGTATTCAACGACTAAATATTATGGCCATTCAAGAAGAAGCATCAAGGGTATTAGTCTTGCCAACTATGCATAGTCTCAATGACCTCACCATAAGGAGTTGTTCAATGTTTGAGGTAAATATAAAGAGGTCATCAGGCCACGTAAGAATAACGAGCCCAAGCTTTCCTACCTGTCAAGTGTATGTATAAGTAGCTGCGACTGTCTTCAGGATTTGACATGGTTATTGTTCGCTCATAATCTTATTGTGCTTGAGCTTCGAAGTTTACATCAACTAAAAGAAATAGTTAAAAAAGAAGGGAACTGATGAGCACCAACTGCAAGGGGTTGCACCTTTTCGAATATTAGAAAAGCTTGACTCTTGAATCATGAATGATCTACCTCTGTTGGAACACATGCATCTACCGGGGTCCACTGGCTTTTTTTTTTCTCTAGATAACATTGAGGTAAGAAGGTGTCCAAACCTGAGAAAGCTTCCACTCAATTCTAGAAGTTTTGTTGTGAGTGAAAGACTTGTCATAAAATGCAATGATGAAAATTAGAAAGAAAGTGTTCAATGGGAGGACCAAGCTACAATAGATCGTTTCTTACCTTACTGTCAAAGTGTACAAATCTTATCTCTCTCCTTTAAGTATTTGAGATTTCTCTATCAGTAAAAGTATTATGGAAGTTGTCTCATCTTTGCATTTCTATACTATTTTTGTTTCATTATTTACCAGCATTAGCTCATTCAAGACCCACGGGTGGACTATCACCTTGTAGAAGCAAGCACTCATATTTGTGAGATGGCCAAAAACATGTGTTTCTACAGTCGTTTAAATAATTTTGTTTTGTTTTGTTTTGCTTTTCCATCTCGTTTATATTGGATTGTATTAATAATGTCCATTTGTTTACATCCGAATTCTCTTTTTTTTTTTTTTTTTTTTTTTTTTTTTTTTTTTTTTTTTTTTTTTTTTTTTTTTTTTTTTTTTTTTTTTTTTTTTT
>NC_025704.1:22100369-22132789 GCF_000633955.1 Camelina sativa | reverse complement strand
TTTTTTTTTTTTTTTTTTTTTTTTTTTTTTTTTTTTTTTTTTTTTTTTTTTTTGTCAACTCTCTTTCTTTTATCATTTTGTGTGTGGTTGTGATTGTAATTTATTTGATATGACCCTATCTCGGACCTACTGTCTCTTTATAATTTCTGCAACTCTGTTCTTACATTTAATTTCATGCGCTGACCCAGTGCATGAAGTGCAATTGCACCATATCCAACGCAAATTCAATTTTTTTTTCTTTTATTTTTACCCTAATTATTATAAAATCTGAACTGAATTAATAATACTATATACTTTAACCAAAACTTATACATATTGTTGTCTTTATTCTTATTTTTTGACAACCCATCATTGTTTTTTTCAATTTTCTTCAAAATCTGATAAGTAATTTGAATATTTAGTGGGTAAAATTTTTATTTTTCTCTTTAAAAATTCAAATATTAAGTAACTGTCGTATCGGATATAACCAATGTTTAAGCCGACCCTAAAATTTCATCCAATTATTGGTATTTTCATTTAAAAAAATGCAAACTCCAACATCCTTCTAGCTCTCTTCTTCATCTCTTCCTTGAAACTAACATGAATAAAAAGGACTTTCAAACAAAAAAAAATCTTCTATGAGTGAAACTAAATGATATGGGAATGTAAAAGAGAATTTGTACGGAAAATTGAAAAAAAAAAAAGAGAATTTGTATGGTAAAATTGAAAAAAAAAAACGTGAACAAAGAGTTCAATTAAGAAACATGAACTAGAAAACTTAACTAGTACTGTATTTTAATTACAACATCAATGCATTCCCTAGACTAGGAAACAACTAAATTGGATATTCTATTTTTTTTGGATTTGGCATGACTGATGAGTATCCGAGTTTTGTCAAAGGTTCCAACTCCAAAAAAGGTAACACATTATTATTCAATTCATCTGTTTTTAAGGAAAAAAAATTCCTCATGTTTTTCGTTTTAAGATTAATATCTCAAAAGAAAATCCCACATATTCTTGATCAATTCGTCAAGTTATGGTCATACAACTTGAATCAAAGTCAATTGATGCATTTTTTTGTTTCAAATTTATGAATAGATAGTATATCTGATTGTCTCAAAGAATATAAATCACTGAGCGTCGGAGCCACTATAATTATATTTAGTTTAAAAAATCTTTCGTCGTTTTCTTATTGGCTTTAATCCTTAGATGATAATCTATCTTTCCTTGGAATATCCGAATATCCAAGATGAAAAGAAAAAAAACAAAAAACAAAAAAAAAAACAAAAAATTGTTTTCTCTTTAGTTGTTTGATATTTTCAATTGAATTTAAAAGTCCATAACATGATCTCTGTTACTATAATACATTATCTAACGTTTGTGGTTCTCTAGTTTCAGTTTGATCCCTTTAATTTAATATATTTAGTCGAACAATGCAATAATTATGACTACTACAATCTTTGATATATTGGGAAACCTACTATTTCACTACATGATGTTATTATCAGATAGATCTCGATTTTGGTTTAATTAAATACAGAGACACCTGAACGATATACAAATTTACAAATAAGTCAAAGTTTAAAAAAAAAAAAAGTCAAAGTTGGTGAAGTATAATCAGATATCTCGATTGTGGTAGTCTGTAACTAATTTTAGAGTGGCTGGGAAAAAACCTGCACCCGAAACAATCCGAACCTGATCTGAAGTATGCAATTCGGATCGGATATAATCCTCCATAATATCCAATCAGATGTTTTCTCTAATCATCGGAATTTATTTATCCCAAATCCTAACAAAACTGCTTACTCATCTTTTCTTTCTTTTGTGTTCCTTGATTTTCTAATCTTAACATTAAAACCTTCAAATTTGGTGTTTGAAATGGTTTATTTTTTATGAATTCAATTTAGTTTGATATTTTCAGAATGGTTTTTATGATGTTCGGAATTAATGATTACAATCATTTTATTTAGTTTGGTATGTTATTTGTATTTCTTTTAATGAATCCAGATTTTAACTCTTCTATTGAATTCAGAATGATTTTGAGTTTTTACTTTGAATTGGATTAAAAAACCAAACCCTATCCAAATCTAGAATATATTTCAAGGTTTTGAGTATAACTCAAAAATATCCAAATCCGATTAATATATCCGAAATGGACTTAAAATCTAAAATTATTCGAATGAGTCCTATTTCTTAAATCCAAAAACTCGAATATCCGATCTGAACCCGATCACCGACCCTTGAATTTACCATGAAAAATCACATAAATCAATCGTCACAACATTATATCCAAAGAGTAATTTGTACCTAATAAAGCTTATAGCTACATAGTAGATCACAACCACAAAAAAGTATGTAGCTATGCAGTTTTTTTCTTTTTGGGGTAGTTTTATTTTTTTTGTGGTAATTTTTGGGAATTTAGCAAAGCTAACAAAAAAAAGCAAAATTAATTTTCTAACAATTCTAATTATTTTTTCTTTTGTATTTTTAGACAAACACTTGTTCACATTCCATTAAGATAGAAACCAAGTACATAAAGATTTTGAAATCCCAAACTTAAAAGTACAACAATAAAAGGCATTCCCCAATGCGATAAGAGGATAGATAAGCTTAGCAGACAAACGTTCTTCGAGAGCTTTGAACCAAAAGCTAGATAGCGTCTTCGTACATGTGAGTTCAAAGATTATTGACAATTCTTCCATGAACAAGTCAATGGATGAAAAATGGTCATTGTCCAGAGATGAAGTGACGTTGGATGAGGGGCCAAGGCCATGGTTCTCACCGGTGTGAGAAGGTCAACACAAAGTAGGAAAATGACAAGGTTTCAAGAAATGGTGGTGATGCTCTGGTGATTGAACTGGTTTGCTAAAGTTGATGTCTTAGAGAGAGATATGAGCTAGACAAGTCATATACGTAATCAACACTACGAAAACTTGGAATTGGTATCCATAGTGTGACACCCCGGTTTTAGAGACTTGCGGAGAGGTTTAAAAGAATTGATTTGGCCACCTATGTCACCAAAGTGCACTTATCTTTTCGGTCAAGGGTCCAGAGAGAACTCTAGAGTTAAGCGTGCTTGAGCTGGAGTAGTCTCGGGATGGGTGACCTTCCGGGAAGTGATTGTTAGAACTGTGCGAGTGAGGACAAAACACAGGAAAAGATCATGTGGTGATTTGTAGGGATGGTAACAAGTCTTTAAAACCTCCTGGACGTAGCAAATTGACCATCAGATATTGATGGGCTCACGGGCCTAGTGAGAGGACGTGAGGCCCATTAAGGAAGGTGGGCCCATGGACTGGAATTGAACATTGGGCCTACTAAAAGGTGGCGGTCGGGGCGTTACAAGTGATATCAGAGCCGAACCCAGCCGAGTGTGGAGTCAAGTTTGCTCACACCATCGGGGGTGACGGTCTTAGTGCACAACGAGGACGTTGCGATTTGTTAGTGGGGGTGAATTGTGACACCCCGGTTTCAGAGACTTGCGGAGAGGTTTAAAAGAATTGATTTGGCCACCTATGTCACCAAAGTGCACTTACCTTTTCGGTCAAGGGTCCTGAGAGAACTCCAGAGTGAAGCGTGCTTGAGCTGGAGTAGTCTCAGGATGGGTGACCTTTCGGGAAGTGATTGTTGGAACTGTGTGAGTGAGGGCAAAACACAGAGAAAGATCATATGGTGATTTGTAGGGATGGTAACAAGTCTTTAAAACCTCTCGGACGTAGCAAACCGACCGTCGAATATAGATGGGCTCACGGGCCTAGTGAAAGGACGTGAGGCCCATTAAGGAAGGTGGGTCTATGGAATGGGATTGAACATTGGACCTACTAAGAGGTGGCGGTCGGGGCGTTACACATAGACCATAAAGGTTCAAGCTATGGGGTTTATAGATCTAATTTTGTAACTCGCTGTCTTTCAGATGCTTCTGTATAGGTGTTGCAGGAAAAAATTGAGGGAGGGGGTTCACCCGAAACCGCTTCTATTTTTTATGGTGATTAATGAATAGTCGCCAAGGTAAATTGGTTTCAAAAAAGGTTTGGGAATTTTGCAGAGAATAGAAAACAAAAGGGGCAAAAACAAAATAAATAAAAAGAATACAAAGACGGGATCTCAAAGTAGCAGTGATTTGAGATGGTTTTCTTTTGATGTTGTCTACCAGAAGCTCCACCGGCGTCAGAACGGTTCATAGAGGGAGTTGCCTCGATAACATTGCCTGGGAGAGCTTTTGAGATGATTGCTTTCATTTTAATTCCACGTGATGGAAGCTTAATTTCTTTAACCATATGTATCTATTATATTCTCTATAAAAAATACATTCTATACTATTTTGCCCTTTATCTAACATCATTACCACTACCAGTCTATCACCACTTCCGACCATCACACCACCCTATCTCCATCCACCACCCTATCTCCGGCCACCAACCCACTTCCGGCTACTACCACCACCACCACCTTTAGTCACTACCACCAAACCAACACCAAAATGGTAATATTTATTACTCTCTTATGTTATTTTTTAAATTTGTATTAAAAATAATATGCTATATTCTTCTTTGTTGATTTTTTTGAATTGGTTATCCAACAAATTCACCTGTAATTTCAAAAAAAAAAACAAACAATCTAACTCTTTTTTAGTAAAAAAAATTCATCATAGTTTTTATTTATGTGAAAAATAGTAAAAAAAAAAAGGTATCTGATCAACAGAAGACACATTTGAAAAAACAAAGAGTAACAAACCAAAGGTCCCACATCGGCATCGAGATATGAAGAAATACAAGAACTGATCAATAAATGCCAGTATCAAATATCAATCATCAAATCCTGATTGGGTTTAGAGGCACACGCCTCAAAAAGATTTTAAAGTCTGTTATCAATAAACTACACTTGTGTTTTTAAACTTATTTACTGCGACACATATTACATAGGGCTTAAATTGAACCGATTCTATGTAGAACACATAAGTTCCTCACTATTTTAGTTGATATCTCAATAAAATATACTTCCTATATTCTAATATATAAATTTTTCCAGCTAAAAGAATAAAGTTTTAAAAATCATAAATATTTTGTTATTTTTACATAAAATATATAGTTAAATATTTATTTACAAAATTTAATCAATAGAAAAAAAGACTGAAGAATATAAATGGTCATAACATACTAAGTAAACATAAATAATGCATAGGAATCTGAAGAAAAACTTAAAAAAATAGAACAAAATAAAAGAGTAAAAAATTTTATAATTAGAATACACCTACAAAATTTATTATTTCTATTTAAAAAAGCGAAAAATTAAAAGTATACAAATTACAAACCGAGAATAGATATGAATAGTACAAGAAATATGGTTTCAAGCTAAAATTTTTCTTTAAATTTTGGGGAAGATCTGCCTATTTTCAGATCAAGCTGAACACATAGCATATCCAGATTTCCTGTTTTTCAATATATATCGATTCAGACCCAGATCATCCGGATACTTGCAAAATGTATATCTGTCCCACAGCAAAACACATCGAACTCTTCACCTTGTTTTTTATTTTGATCTGGAAAATTAAAATAATAAAATAAAGTGTGTCTTATTAAACATTTGCTTCAATAAAGTCTTTCAAAACATTCGATATATGTCTTTATAATTTTTAGAATATCAATAATTTGCGACTTTTCTCTCAGACACAAGAATCGAGGAACTTTCACCATATCTCCTCTCCGGCGCCGGCAAAGTTTTCCTTTGCCGGCGTAGGGACTTAAACCTTTTTGCTTCCAGTTGTTCTCGAGTTCTTGTTTCTGTTTTTACTCTTGTTAAACTTTTTTACTCTTTGAAACCCTCTCGAATCCTCTTGAAACAAATGCATCTAGCAGGCGAAATAAGAATAAACAACAAAGAGGACAGTAGATGGCCGGCGTTCTCCATCTCTCACCCTCATATCGCATCAACTTACCCGAAACTTAATGTAGAAGAACCACCAATTTATAGATCTGGGTCTTCGAGTATCCAAGAAGAGCTCTCATATCAAGCTTCGTTGATGGCAGGAGCATGTACTTTTGGACCGTCAGATGCGCCATGCCTGGTAGAGACGCCGATGGCGCACGACAACTTCCTCCTCCTGGTTTTGACTTCCCGTACTGGAGAAAGTAAGCTCATATGGTTCATATCCTTTGATTCGAACCTCGGAAAAAACCCTCCACAACCGTCCTTCCATTCACCGGAGATGCTCGAGCCACCGCAAAACTTATCAACATCTCTGTACGACCGCCACACTCAAAACTCTCACTTGCCAACCAAAGTGAAGCTAGGGTTTCATCTGGTGGGCTTAGCAAAATTTGGCCCATTAAGGTGTTTGAAGGCCTTATACAAAAAGTGTGATCCAAGCCTCTTTCAACAAATATCCAGGTCTGGTCTGAATTCTCTTTACCCAACCCTAGTCAATCTATATGTCGTTTTATGAATCCAATTGACCGAAGACTTCATTTGGAACATATCTCACCATCGTTGCTAGATTGGTACAAGAATTTTGTGAAAAACCTGTTTTTAGTTACACTTAGGGATGGTATTTATGAAATTGAAAGCTTGATGGAAATCGGCATTATGATCTCGGCTTCACGAAGCCGTGATTACCGAAGCTTCCTCAACCTTTTTCATCTGCCTCCTTTGATTTCTGAGTTTAAGCAAGCGTATCCCACAAGCCTTTTGGCAAACACTTTAAAGCGACTCCCACCTGACTATATAACCGTAGTCATCTTTGTCCTTGCCGATGATCAAATTCATCAAGCTCTTCTCATGCCGGTGAGAAGTTTGGCCATGACATCCCTCTCAACGTCACGTAGTCTTTTTGACAGTGACCATTGCATCGTTCATTGCTTCGTCTATGAATGATCCTTCGACAAACTGTATTGTCACTTGTGCCAAATTGCCACTAAGCTTTTGTCTCCAAGTTATCTTGGATTCTTTGTCGAACTTTTCTAGCTATCCCTTTGTCTTGTTATGTTTGGTTATGCTTGTTGTAAGCCTTGTTACGTTTGTAATATTGGCTGCCTTGAACTTTTTTTGATCTGAATGAAACCAAGCTTTTGTCCAAAAAAATATGTCTTTATAATTTCATCTAACTAGATGTCCACCATTAGCCCATTAACTTCTACATCTGGCTCAAATTTGAAGGATCCAAGCAGTAGTAATCTTGTTTAGATAACAAAACCAGATCCGGGTATTTTGAACATAAAAGTATATCATAGCAAATCCTGAATAGGAATCTCTGATTAGGGAGAGCTAATTATTAGGGAAGCAAGATGTGTATCTTGCGGACTTAGTAATATGGACTGTAAAGTCCATTAATGAAGTGAAGCCCAACTTGAAGAATATTCTAGATCTTGATATTACTTATTGACTTTGTACAAGCTATTTCCTTAATTATATGTTTAGGAAAGTTTACATTATGTTGTGTTAGCAATATGTCAAAGCTAATAACTATATATATATGTATAATATAACCTCTATAAATTAATAATGTTGGGACCAAGACATTTTATTAATTTATAGTGATATTAATTTATCTATAAATTAATAATTATTATTTTCAAATGTAAATTAATAATTATTAATTTATAGATATATTTTTAATAGTTTGAACTTTTTAAATTATGAGTTGAGACAATTTTAGCAAAATAAGATTATACTTTCGGATTTTGTAAATTTTATGGTATTGGAATTGAATTTGTAATATATAGAAAACATTATAAACAATAAATTACAAATACAATAGACAAATTCAATTATACACTTGACATACATAAATTCAAATTTATGAATAATAATATCAATTGTTGTATTTTAATAGTCAATCAAACTATCAATATTTAAATGATAAATATCTAGAAATTGAAAACTTATAGTTATTTTTATGACATGTTACAGAATATTTTATATTATTATAGTTTGAAGATACAACATAGCAATTGTTTTATAGATATGAGCTTAAGGAGAAACATACATATTATATATATATATATATATATATGTGTGAAAATTTCTATGATTATTAATTTATCTTTTTGTTGGGACCATATTTTACATGGAGATTTCAAAAAACTTATTATTTTATTATCTTATCGAATTTTGTTATATTTTATACTAACCCAATTTGGGATTCACAAAATTTATTAATTTATAATGTTTATTAATTTATAGAGTATTAATTTATAGAGGTTTTACTGTACGTTTAATCTTATGAAACCCAACACAATAAACTATTCTATTTCTATAATACCTCTCCGTTTCAAAATATAAGATGTTTTGGAGAAGTTTTTTGTTTCACAATATAGGATGTTTTCAAGTTTCTGTGCAACTTTTAGATTAGTTTAGTATTTTATATTATGCAGTATTGTTTCTGATTGGTTGAACTTATTAAAAGTAAAAATTTCTTAATCTGCGTGCTTTAGTTAAAACATCCTATATTTTAAAACGGAGGGAGTATTTTACATGGTATAGAGCAGTCGATCTAGTAGATCAAAACTAAAAGTTTCCGCATTGTAAATCTTTGTGTTATCGTTTCGTGATCATGGAGAAATTCATCGACGAAGAAGATGCTGACGACGATGACGATAATATTGGTCGTTAGGTTATCTAGGTTTTTTATTATTATTATTATTAATTATTTTTTTTTAAATTGACAAAGACCTAAGTCCTTTTTTTTTCAAGCTATCATGTTCATCTAAAGATATCGAGTACCATGTGAAAAATTTAGAAGAGAGATTATATTGGCAAAGATACAACAAAATATTTATATAATATAATTAGTAAAAAAGAAAAAAAAAAAAAGAGACAACAAAATGCGCTAAGGTACAAAACAAACGCTTGGGACGTTTTAGTTTTTATTACAATAACTCAAAATTGGTTATTGAGCCAAATTTCCTAATAAAATGTACACCTTCCATTTAAACACGTGCGTGTTTGAACAAAATTATTGATTTCACAATTTCAAGATAGTATAAAAATAGCGTAACAAACTCCAAAAATAATATGGGTAGTACATGATGGGGGAAAATTATACATTATCTCTACCTTTTGGAACTCTTCAAATAATATTTATATATTTTCGTCAACTTCCAAATAATTCTTCTAAATTCTCGATATTACTTTCGTTTATAATAAAGACTTAATAGATATACTTAAATGTGACATTCATGATCTAATCGAAAGAAATCAAACATAAATAAATGAATCAAATTAATCTAAATCTTAGGCTATCTCGCAAGTACAAAATGAGGATATATAGTAGTAACAGCTTTTATAAATTAAAAATTGAGAAATACAAAAACAGAGCAACAAACAAGTCATTAAAAATATTTGACAAATACTACCAACTTTTTATGACAATTTTTTATATATTTCTCATAAGGTTTTTAAACTATCATTTTAAACAACTAATGCTTTGCCTACCCAAAAAAAAACAACTAATGGTTTTAAAAAATCTCGATATTACTTCCATTTATAGAAAGACTTAATAGATATACTTACGTGCCATTCACGTCTAATCGAATCAAATCAATACAAAAAACAATCGAATTTAATTAACCTAAACCTGAGGCTAAACAAATTCTCTTAAGTACATAAAAACAGAGCGACAAGCCCCTGTAGAAAAAAATGAGAATAGTAGTAATAATAAATAAAAAATGCAGAAATACAAAAACAGAGCAACAAGTCCTAAAAAAAATAGTACCAACTTTTTATAAAATGGATTCAAAGCACGTTTCTAATGAGCCGGCCGGTGGTCAGACTCTCTATAAATAGAGATCTCCATCATCACTCTGCTTGGTCACAAAAAGGAATCTTCTCTCCACGCCACTCTTAATTTTCACTATTTCTTTTTCTTCTCAATTTTTCATTTCACATTTGTTTATTTCCACTATAAATACAAATTCCAAGTCGTCTTTATTTTCTACACAACAATAAAACCCATTCAATACATATTTGATTTCCATTCTTGATAACTGAAAAATATCTGTCAAGAAACCCCAAAAAAAAAAGAAAAACAAGTCGCCACTGTTTCTGATGGCTTCTTCGGTTTCAACGCCTTTCCCAGTCTTTCTTCAACCAAAGAGCGTTCGTTCAAGGCCGTTGAAATTTCGAGTTCTGACCCGTCCGATCAGAGCCTCAGGATCAGATCTAGCCGTAGAGACACGAACCGGATCTAAAGATCTCCCGATCCGTAGCATACCCGGAAGCTACGGTTTACCAATCGTTGGACCAATCAGTGACCGTTGGGATTACTTTTACAACCAAGGACCTGAAGAGTTCTTCAAATCTCGCATCCGTAAATACAACTCTACCGTCTACAGAGTCAACATGCCACCTGGTGCTTTCATCGCCGAGAATCCACAAGTCGTGGCTCTGCTCGACGGTAAAAGCTTCCAAGTTTTATTCGACGTCGATAAAGTCGAAAAGAAAGATCTCTTCACCGGTACTTTCATGCCATCAACTGAACTAACCGGCGGCTACCGAATCCTCTCTTACCTCGACCCGTCGGAGCCAAAACACGCAAAGCTCAAAACACTACTTTTCTTCCTCCTCAAGTCAGCTCGAAACCGGATCTTCCCGGAGTTTCGAGCAACTTACTCGGAGCTATTCGATTCTCTAGAGAAAGAGCTTTCCCTTAAAGGAAAAGCCGAATTCGGCGGCTCCAGTGACGCAGCCGCCTTTAATTTCTTGGCTAAAGCTTTCTACGGGACGAATCCTGCAGACACAAAGCTTAAAGCCGACGCGCCAGGTCTTATCACTAAATGGGTCTTGTTCAACCTTCATCCTCTACTCACTGCTGGTTTACCAAGGGTTATAGAAGAGCCTCTCCTCCACAGTTTTAGCTTACCTCCAGCGTTGGTCAAATCTGATTACAATAGACTCTACGAGTTTTTCTACGAATCAGCCGGTGAAATTCTCGTTGAAGCCGATAATTTGGGTATCTCGCGAGAAGAAGCGACACACAACCTACTCTTTGCCACGTGCTTCAACACGTGGGGTGGGATGAAGATACTGTTCCCGAATATGGTTAAACGGATCGGGCGGGCGGGTCAAAAAGTCCATATCCGGTTAGCGGAGGAGATTCGATCCGTGATTAAATCCAACGGTGGAGAATTAACGATGGGTGCGATTGAGAAGATGGAGTTAACCAAATCAGTGGTTTACGAATGTCTCCGGTTTGAACCGCCGGTTCCGGCTCAATACGCTAGAGCGAAGAGGGATATGGTGATCGAGAGCCACGACGCGGCGTTTAAAGTGAAAGCCGGTGAAATGCTCTACGGTTACCAACCGTTGGCGACCAAGGATCCGAAGATTTTTGATCGGGCGGATGAGTTTGTGCCGGAGAGATTCGTCGGAGAGGAAGGAGAGAAGCTTTTGCGGCATGTATTGTGGTCTAATGGACCGGAGACGGAGACTCCCACAGTGGGGAATAAACAGTGCGCCGGTAAGGATTTCGTTGTTTTGGTGGCGAGGTTGTTCGTGATTGAGCTTTTCCGGCGATATGATTCGTTTGATATTGAGGTTGGTAAGTCGGCGTTAGGTAGCTCCGTTAATTTCTCGTCGTTAAGGAAAGCTAGCTTTTAGGAGCTAAGGGGTAAAATTGTATTTTGTCACTATGTTTGCACGTGTGTAATCAATCAAATCATTTTCTTTTTCTTTTTTTCTCTGTTCATCTTATTTTCTTGTACTTCGTATGAATTGAATAAAGAATCAATTACAAGATGACCACTTTCTCTGATGGTCTTTGTTGATTCCGCCACTTTCGAAACAGTTTACGAATATACCATTTATTCACTAGTAGAAATTACGGAGTTACCCTTATTGATATATCAGATTTGTTATTTTAATAACTCATTCATCGTTGCTCTGCTCCTGCCCGAAACAGGTGAAATAGAAAACACGAAATGTTTGGGAATCAATAATGACGGGCAACTATGATTTTGCTAACTTTTAGGGTTTAGTTCTCTACTTGGATCTTCCAGAACTCTATGTGTAGGTTGTGTCTGTTTTAATGACGTTTGGGTTCTCATTGTCCGTTCTTAAGTTCGCCCTGGCTTCTAGGGTTTAGTTTCCTTGTATTGTCTGCTAGAACTCCTACATATATATGGTGTCCGTCTTACTTACGTTTGGGTTCTCATTAGAATCGATTAGACTTTGTTTTCTACTATAGTTTTTATAAGATTAAACCTAAACTCGTTTTAAAAACCCTCCACCATCCCGCTCTTACACCAAGGGCAAAATCGCCAAGAAAATGGTATATATAAAAGCCCATTTCGAAAATGGCAGATCCATTAACTTTTGCCCAAAAATGGCAGTTTAGACAAGAAGCCCTTGAATAAACTGCTGTGTATTTTTGTCACTACTGTTATTTTTGTAATGTGATATTGCGATGTATTTTTTTACAGGGTTGTTTTAATATCATCCCATAAACAATTTTATGTTTTTTTTGCCTTTTGTGCCGAGAGATGGGGATGACAATTTTGGAGTTTTGCTTTCTATCTCTCTCGTCAAGTGTTGCCTTCTATTGTGTGGAGGCAGTGGAGCCTATCTATGTGGCTAGGAGTGTCTAAATGTGATATATTCTAGGTATCCTTATTACAAAGAAGATGCTACATTACCTACACTTTGGAGAGAAGTTGGATGGGAGTAAAGGGACCATATTCTAGTCAACACTTCAATAGAATGCATATCATACCAATGTTCCACTATCATCAGTACACTTTAGGAGATTTAAATCACCTTCCTCTAGGTGTAATGATCAGTTGTTAACATGATACCCTCTAGATTTATATTCCTTCATCATCATTGGTTATCCCACACTATATATAAGCCTTAAAATATAACAAAAGTTTGCCAAAATATTGTGGATCTAGCGCAAATACACACTTTTCACTGGGCATGTGTATGTTTTAGCACTCTACACGGTTTGATTGTAGATTGATTGTATACTCTATTAGTTTTAGAGATTTGAACAAAATTGTTATTTCTCGCGAAAGTTATTGCCTTATTGTACCAGCTTATGATTATTACTCTGTGCTTGGTTTTAAACTGTGAAGATTTCATTGACAGATGGAAATACAACTAATTTTTGATTGGACGATACTTGGGTTTATGTTTAATAGGAGAGGTGAATGAATGGGTTCACCCCTAAGAGTGAACCCAAGTATCGTCCCTAAGTTGAGTAACTTCAAAACCATAACTCGAGCATGCCCTGAAGCTTGGGATTGTGATTCTAGCCAGGCAAGTGTTTCGAATCCTTCTGTCAAGGTGATGGAACAAACCTTTAACCCGGGTGCGGATGTTGGTATGTATAAAAAGATTATCATGACCTTCACGTAGACAGCCTTTCGTAATGCTCATCATTTTTTTCATTGGTATGTCAAGGTAAAGCTTTGAATGCTCATCCAGTTATGATATTTTGTGACCTCAAGTCATCAGATCATACTTTAGAATGTTAGACACTTCATGCTAACATTTCAGACGTCTACAAATCCAACAAAAAATGATCCAAAGCTCTGAACATATCCGTCTGGAATTCGAACTCCTTTAGTTATCTCTCATACTCAGCCAACTGAAGTATCACTTTAGCTTCAGCGAGTCCATTAGCTATGGGTTCGTCTAAATGGTACAGTAATTTATGTTTAACTCACTTCAATGAGTGGTGGACAAACAAAAAAAACTCATTTCAATGAAAATATCTTATCTTATCTTTATTTGTGATAAGATAATTAAGACTATCTGAATATAATATTGGGGTGTTATGCCCTGACTTAATTGAAGTGAGTTGAACATAAATAATTTTATCTCAATTTTTTTCTAATTACATTAATTCAATTGTAACTATTATTGGTATATGTATAATCAATTTAATTCAGATATATACAATTTCATATACAAAATAATCTAATATTTTAACATTTGGTCTTTCAAACATATTATCTAACTATAAATATATTAGTCTCTTAATAATAATATATAATTACTCTTTAAAGAAAATTTAACTAAAATGAAAAAACAAAAACTTATCAGCCATTGTATTATGAAAGATTCAATAAAATTGAGTAGTATACAACAACAAAAATAATTGAAAAATATAAATTTATCAAGAATAAGATATACATATATTACAATTATCTATTTTTAAAATATAAATTTACAATATCGAATCTTAAAATAAAAATGAAATGTATTTTTTATATTCCATCGTTGTCATTCATGGATGATAATCAGGTTGTATATAACTCATTTTTTTTAGTGATTTAACTTTTTTTTTCTGTAACACAGGAGTTATCCTTGATATACTCTATATTCACTGTTTTTTTTTTCATGATTGTTATGTTCTATTATATTTTGTTTCATTAGTATTTTAATTGTGTTTTGTTGCATTTAGTGTCCAAGTGAGTCTTTTTACATTTTAGAGGTTCTATAGTGTCTTTGTCTATTTTATAGTGTGTTTTGTGTCTTTTGAACCATTTCAGATTAATATAATGGAAGACACACATTTGAATGCAAAGAAAATGATTGATGATTCAGAACCAGTCTGCAGTCCCTCAAAGATCGACTTGTATGAAGACCTAAAAATTGGGATTTAGCTTCAGAGTTCTTAATCAAAGTTATTGGAAATTGAGGAAGATTTGCAATGGAGGTGATTTCAGGCCAACCGGATGTGCGTGTAAAGAGTTATACCTGTTTTAGTGAACATATATACATCTAGAGCGAAGACTGGAGCTACAGGACAGAACTGGTCGATCAGGCGGTCAATCAGATGGTCGATAAGACGATCAATCAAACACAGAACCATACTCTCAGATGAAGCAATGATCAACCGAGTGGTCGATTGGTAGGTCGATCAACCCGGTACCAGACGATGACGATCAACCAACTGGTCGATCATTCTGGGCATTTGATCGACCAACAAGTGGATCGTGAGGTCGATCACGTGTTATTTTTGAAGCCAAACTCAATTTGTTCCGATTTTCTTTAATTTGTGTTATTTTAATCCGGTTTGGTCTCTTATTTTCCTACATATACACAAACTCGTCTTTAGAAGAGAGGATGCTATGTTTTATGCTTGTTTTAGGATTCTAAACTTTTCTCTCTAGATTTCTTGTATGAATCTTTGGTATTTAAGTTTGAATTTTTAATTTCTCATTTAGATTTATCTTCGACTCTCCTCTAATCATGATCTCACAATGATCAAGCTTATTGCTTTGTGTGTACATGATGATGAGTGAGTAGTCTCTTAGAGTTCTTGGGTTAAGATAGATTAGGATGATCTAGGAGTTGGGTTATGGAGTTTAGGGCTAGATTGTTTAGGATCCTTACTTATTGGTTGTTAATAAGGCTAGATCAAACTTCATCATGTTGATTTAGAAATTTGAAATTTCATGCCCGGAAGGTGTTCGATGAAATTCTTAAACCAAAATCTTTAAGTGCTTTTTATTCGTTACCTTTGGAAATTGTTGATTAGGGTAATTAGTGTCTAGATAAACTTGTTATTAATGCTTATTGATCATTTAATTTCCTTTGGAAGAAGTTGATGATTGATTGATTAATAAAAGTATTAATGTCATGAAAATGTGTTAGTCTTGCTTAGTGTTCTATGGCCTAAGGATCATTACTTGTTAGAAGTTGTTTCAACCTCCATAATCCATCTCTTTGTCATTCTAGTCAATTGCCTTAACCCAGGACTTCGCCTTTTAATTATGGGAGAAAAACTAGATTGACACAAATTAAGAAGTTAATTACTAAAGTAACTCATAAAATGTGAGGGTTAGATGAGTTATTTTTTTTTTGTCTAAAATACTATTTTTTGCTTTGTTAGGACAAAAAATAAAGTCAAATTTACCCTTCCAGATTTTTTTTAAGAAAATCAAAATATTTTCAAAAGTCTGCCGTTCTAGTTGTGACAGAATTATTTGTGTATGACAGATTTGTTTTTGCACAACCGATTTATTTTTGTATGACAGACTTTTTATGACAGATTTATTTTGGACCACAAATTTTTTAACTATAGTTATGACAGATTTATAATTGATAACAGATTTATTTTTTTACGGCAGACTTATTTATGAAGACACCACAGACTTTCACAATATATGACAGATTTGATATAATTTCTGGCAAATTTATTTTCTACAGTTATTTCAGATTTATTTTCTTGACTAAAAATCTGTCGTCACATGACAGATTTTTTTACAGAAAAATAATTACTAGGTTGACCTCTAATGATAACAGATTTGTTTTAAGTTACGACAAATTTTTTTATTTAAACAAAAATCTGTCGTTTGATAACAGATTTGTGACGTTTATAAAAAATTGCTAAAATGACCTATGTGAATATCATATGTTATAGCAGATTTGTTTATGTTTTTTTTTCCACAAATGTAATATATATTGATTAACAAAGATCATTACATAGAGAGTTGCTCAGCCATGGTGGCTTCAAAACAGAGTCAGTGTAATATTGAGAATTTATACATCCATTCTTAGCTAAGGCATGTGCCACCCTATTAAAACAGAGTCAGTGTAATATTGAGAATTTATAATATTGAGAATTTATATATGTTCTTATATTTGCCCTATTTTGGAAAACCAAGCTCTTATGTCATGTAGAAGATTTGTTAAGGAGACATCCATAGTATAACCATTTACAATTTTAACGAACCATTCATATTATTCGTTATTCTTGTATTTATTTTTTTGTTTTGAAATATAAGAACATATTACATGACTTTATACTTTTTAAATTACTCTAAGCCTTTAAACGGCATTACATGCCGACAATGGAGAATACGCAAGTCTTACGACGTATGTAAGAAAAGGGAGTTCATACCGTTGAAGGCACAAAATGAGTTGCAAGACCACATGCAAGCATTTCGGCCTTCGGCGCCATCTAACTTAGCTCCGGTGAAGCCAACATATTCTCCTGGATAAAGGAGAAGACATGAAAGATGAGAGAGCTAGATAGGCTCGGATGTTGTGGACATGGAAAAACAAAATGACTTGGTACCAAAAAATCCGGGGAGCCTTGACAAGAAATAGGAGGCTCCTACATCTGGAAAGTGCCCCAGAGCTTTCTCAGGCATTGCAAAAACTTGGGGAAACTCAAAAGATATGAGCATATTTCAGAGCAATNCCTAGTGGAGATCGTACATTTGTGTAGTTTAGTTGCTCCCCATACTATTGGTTCACCTTGATGGTTCCTAAACATCCATCCTCCTGTTGCCTGATGTGTCTGATAGTCGAAACTAGCATCAAAATTGCATTTCAGATACGGTTGAGTTGGCAGTAACCAAGTACTTATGTTTCGGTGTGTTGCAGGTAGTAAGGACGATGTGTTCTTTCAGGTGTTAATCCATTCTTTTGTGTCCGACTTTGACATTAAAACTGTTTTCGACGCACTTTCACGAAAATTATTGAAAACTTGATTGTTTCTTGCTTTCCAAATGCGCCATATCAGAACAAAAGGCAACAGAGAGTCATGTAAATTGGTTGTTTGTGATTGGAATGATAGCAGTTGGTCAATGACATCCTCTACACTTGAAGGTAGGTGAGAAGTGTTTAAAGAAACAGTACCGGAAAGTCTCCATGACATTATGGCAAAAGGACAAGAAAATAGAGCATGATGGATTGACTCCTCTGTTTGACGACACCGTGAACATAAAGGATCAATGTTCATACCTCGTGATCGTAGCCGTGTAATGACTGGTATAGCTTGACATAATATACGCCACAGAAAATGTTTGATCTTTGGTTGTAACCTTAGCTTCCAAATTTTATTCTTTAGTTCCACTGAACCATGAGGTATATTCGGGATATTTCCTGGATCAAAGGGATAGTGTGTGATGAACCAGTAACCAGATTTTACAGTATAATCCCCGGAGCGAGTATAATTCCAAATGAGTTTATCCGAATATTCATCTTGAGAGAGGTGGATGTTTTTAATCATCTCTTGTTTCGACTGTTGAACTGAGTTTAGTAGTTTTTGATTGTCCCATGTCCGAGAATCACCCGTTTTAATGATGAAATGATCAAGTGTTGTCGATGATTGTACTGGTGAGGTTTGGACTAATCTTGGTGGATGAACTTCAAGGAAATTATCCTCCCCGATACGGATAGTCTTACCATCCCCCACAATGTATCTAGAACCTTTTTTAATAAGATCTAGACCGATTAAAATAGACGACCATCCATAGGACTGTTTCTTTCTTTGTTTAGCATCGAGTATAGACTCATCACGATAGTATCTGTTTTTCATCACTTTCGCAAAAAGAGAATTAGGGTATTGTATTAACCTCCATGCTTGTTTTGCCAAAAGGGCATCATTGAATTTTGCAAGATCCTTAAATCCTAAACCCCCTTCTCTTTTTGAACACTGTAATTTTTTCCAAGCAATCCATGGTATGCTTCTTTTATTTGAACTCTTTTCCCACCAATATTGCATTAACAGGGTCTCAATTTCAGTGGTGATTCCTAATGGTAGTTTAAAGCATGACATAGCATAGACCGGCATTGATAAAGCCACTGAGTTTAACATTATTTCTTTGCCTGCAGGAGATAGCTTCTTTGCTGTCCAGCCATTAGTGCATTTCTTGACCCTGTCGACAATATACTCAAACATTTCCTTCTTTTTGCTACCAAACAGCTCCGGGAGACCCAAATACTTGCCACCTCCACCATGATTAGGGATGTCTAGGATCACTTTCAGGCGTTGTTGGGTAGTTCCATATACTTGACTCCCAAATGTGATCATAGATTTCGATGTATTTATTTTTTGTCCCGAATAATATTCGTATATGTCGAAAACATCTTTCAATGCTTGACAGTTTTTCTTATTAGCTTTGCAAAAGAATAGGCAATCATCAGCAAATTGCAAGTGAGTAATACTTGGAGCACCATTACCAATCCGAATACCACAAAGATTTCCTTCTCGAGAACTTGATGATATTAAGTGACTTAGTATATCCGAGCATAGTATGAACAGGTACGGTGACAGAGGGTCTCCCTGTCTAATACCTCTCGTTGGTTGAATAAAACCATAAGGAGCTCCATTAATTAGGACTGAGTAGTTAACTGTTGTTACTACCGCCATGATCCAATTTATCCATTTGGGACAAAAACCAAAAAGTTGTAAAGTTGTTTCCAGAAAGTTCCACTCGACACGGTCATAGGCTTTTGTGACATCTGTTTTTACAGCCATGTAAGTCTGTGAGACTCGAGTTCTGACTTTTAATGCATGCATAACTTCATGTGCAATCATTACATTGTCTTGGATTAATCGTCCCGGGATGAAAGCAGCTTGAGAGTCCGAGACTATGTCATTCAAGTGTGGTTTTAAGCGTTGCACCAAGCATTTAGAGACTATCTTATATAGGACATTACATAAGGCTATGGGTTGGTAATCCGAGAGAGTTTGGGGATTGTCTATCTTTGGTATCATGCAAATATTTGTGTGATTTATGCTCTGTTTCATTACTGCAGTCTCAAAAAAGGAGTGTACCTCACTTGTTACTTGTGGTCCGACTGTTCCCCAACATGCTTTATAAAACCTGGCTGTGAGACCATCCGGTCCCAGAGCACGATCATCACCTATGGAACAAACGGCATTATAAATCTCCTCATTACTAAAAGCTCTTGTAAGACTGTTATTTGCTTCCTCAGATACTTTTGGCTTGAAGTCCGCAAATACAGAGGGTGAGACATGATGGTTTGCAGTTGCGTATATATTTGTAAAAAAACTTTGTGCATGATCCCCAATCTCCTTGTCTCCTTGATATAGATTGCCTTGTTCATCCGAGATAGATGTAATCCAATTTTTTGCAAACCTCGTTTGTGCACACGCGTGAAAAAAACTGGTATTTTGATCACCAGAAGACATCCATTGGTTTCTGCTTTTTTGTTGCCAATGTTTTTCTTCATCACTATATGCTTTTGTTAAATCATCTTGCAAGAAAGGGATAGTACTTCTTATTTGTGGGTTTAGACTCTCCATTGCAAAGTTTAAACGAGCTTGAAGGTTGACAATTCGTTCCTCTGAGTTTACTTGATGTTTGCGTTTTAAGTTGGCCATACTTCGTCTGCAGTTCTTGATTCTTTCTGTTATTGGGATGTCAGACTCATTATTACCAGCTAGCCAGCCTTCCTTGACCGTATCCTGGAAGTTTGGTACCTCTAGTAGACGTCTATCAAACTGAAATATACGTCTTTTATGCCTTACTATGTCATTTAAGTCGAGCAAAATGGGCCTGTGATCGGATCCTGCGAAATCTAAAAACTGAACCTCTGCATTTGGGAAGATTGCAGCTCCCGGTGAATTGAACATTGCTCTGTCAAGACAGCATTGTATTGTATGGGAGTGTCTTTCACCAACCCATGAGAAATTATTCTCTCTTGAACGTATGTCTTCAAGATCACACACCGCAATCATGTGTCTAAAATTTCTGAAGGTCCATTCCTCCCGAGATGGTCCACCTATTTTTTCGCGATTGCTTTTTATCTCATTAAAATCTCCGATCAGTAACCATGGTAAAGTACGTGAAAGTGTCATATGTTCAAAGCGTTCCCACAATACATGTCTTTCACTAGGATTAGGATGGCCATACACACAAGACAAGTAGAACTTAATATTATTATAGTCAACAGTTACATCAATAAGTCTCTCATCTTGTGAGATTAAGGACAAGACAACATTGTCTTTCCAAAATAAACATAAACCTCCACTCCTACCTTGAGGGGGTTGAATAAAAGCATTAGAAAATCCTAAATCACACTTAAGTTTAGTTATTACAGCATTTTGATTTAAAGTTTCAGAGAGAAAGAGAATATCACACTTAGTAGTTAAACAGAGTTTTTTTAAACGAGAAGAAGTTAAAGAAGGACCTACACCCTGACAATTCCATGAAAGTATCTTCATATTGGAAACTCTGGGGGTACTGGGCCCTCCGCGCCTCCGTCGAAACCTTTATTCACTGAATATGAGTCCATTGAAACAGTGCGTTGAGTCTTTTGTCGAAGTTGATTCAGGACCACCAACTCCTCAGCCGCTTCTGCTTTGTTGAAAGAACTCTCGAATTGTACTCGCTTACGCTTCATGAAAACAAATTCCGGTTGTGCATTGTCAGATATGTCATCAAGAAGGTTCTGCGAGTGGTTATGAGTAGCAAAACGTCCTGCGAACTTAGCATTCAAGTAGCGGATACGCTCAACCGTTAAGTCTTTATCCACGAAAACACTTGGTAGATTCTTGTTAACCCCGGTGTGTGTGCCATACCCCTGAACATGACCAATTGAAGGTGGTGGCATTTGCAAACCCGGGATGAGGGTTGCAGGGTCCACTGAAGGTAATGTATTTGCCTCGGACATATCCTTATCACCATCCTTGTGGTTCTCACCATCACTGTCATTGTCAGAATCCTCTGGTTCAGAATCATCAAAGCCAAGAGAGCATTCCTTCACATCATGTTTGAGTGACCCACATCTCGTACAGAAATTACGCAGTCTCTCAAAACAAAACTTGATTACTATATTCTCATCAGCAATGAATTGAATGTTCTTTTGAAAACGCAGGGGATCATCTATGTTCCAATTTATCTTAACACGAACAGCCCCCACTTGCATCTCATTCTCATTGTAATCAACATCAGAAACATAACCTAGTTTGTTCCCTACCCACCTAGCCGTATCATTGGTTAAGCAAAGTGTAGGAATACCTTGAATTTGTACCCAAAAAGGTATAATCTTCATGTTAGCATCACTTATGTTTGGGTACCAGCGGTGGGTGGTTACCATCCAATCGTTGAAAGACCAGGGACCCCTACGCAACACCAGATTCAGAGAGTCCTCAGACTGAAATCGGAATTGTGCTCGCCTTCCATCGAGAATCCGTCCGACACATTCATCGGGGAAACCCCAAACCCGTGGCATTTGGCGTATGAGGGCTCGCAGATTCTGCTTCCGTGGATTGACTGGAGTAACGACCAAAGTGTGCCGATTGACAGAGATTGCTCGATTGAGAAACTCCGGTGGAAGTGAAATTGGGGCATCATCAATGCCCAAATCAAGATCCTGAACGGATTTGCGGATATTGTCGCTCATTGTTGGTAATGGAATGGGAAGAACAGAAGGTTTTGAGAAGATGATAGAGGGAAAGCGTGGGAAATTTATGGATTTATAGGATGCCCATGGCGGTTTATATTGACGGTTATCTCCCGTGAAAGTTGGGAGAAACAAACTGTCAACAAAAACTGACAGAAATAAACCGCCTACATGAAATCCCAAACCATAATTGCAAGATTCCGTGGTCGGAAAGAAAGTCCTGATCAAAATTTCGATCGGAGAAATCAATTTGAAAGAAGGAAGAAGGCGATCGCCAGAGGAATCGCCGAGAGAGAAAAAATCCATTTTTTAAAATCGCAGATTGTTTATGTTATGACAGTTTTTTTTGTTTGCTTAAAAAAATCTGGTGTTTGATAACAGATTTATTAGATGTAAAATGTAAATATAGTGACAACAGATTTGTTTTAAGTGATATTTTTTTCTTTCAATCATATTTTTATTAATTAGATTTTTTTATAAATCACATTAAGAATGGTATTTTTAAACTCATATATTTAAAGCATATTTTATACATTAGAAAAACATCTTATTTTTATATATTATATTATATTTTCATAAATATTATTTTAATATTTTTATATACATCATTTTTTAGTTATAATTTCATACATATATTTAACTTATTTAAACTATATAATCTTAAATTTCATATTTTTAAATCATATCTTTATACATAATGTTTTGTAAACAATTTTTTGAATATTATACATTATTTTTTTCATTAATCGTATGTTTAAATCAAAATATTTAATACTATTATTTTTTTAGTTTTCGTTTTTCTATAAAAAAAAAAAAAACAAATTCTGAGTTTTTAGTCTTTTTACCTAAAATTTGTGTCATTCTAGTTATTGGATAGGATGAAGTGTTAATCTAGCAATTAATTGCCAAATTGGTGTCAAACTGGTATATTTTCACTTTAATTATTGCTTTGTTTAGTTCTGAAAGTTGTTAGTACCTTGTCATTTACTTTCTTTTGTCTTGCTTGCATTGTTAGATTGTTATTGCATTGTTAGTAACATTTAGAAATTAAAACCTTTCTTGTTAGCGTAGATTAAGCATTCATGTTTATTCCTAGTGTGTTGATCATTGCAAATTTAAGTTCGATAATTTAATTGATAAAAGTACTACATCAATTTGGCACCGTTGCCGGTTTGCAATCGTATTTAACCATTAGGATTTCATCTTTGCTTGAGACTAGGCCATTTAATTTTGCGCATATGATTAGCTTGACACATCTAGTTAAAAATATGAATTCTCTTTTTTTTGTTGTTACTAATTTATCTTCTTTGATTCTCTTATGCTTTCGAAGATACTCAAACAACAATAAGAAGAATGGGAAGACAAGGTCATTGAAGGTTTTGGCTGTAGACAATCAAACAAGCATTACTAAAGCTCCAAAACCTCAAGAACTGAGAAAAAATCCGACACAACTTTAAGAGAACACATCGACAATAGGAAGCTTTGATATAGAATTTACCATCCTCCAATAGAAGCCAATGCTTATGAAATCAAAGCAAGTTTGATTAGATTGATTCAAGATTCTAAATTCTTGGGACTAGCTTTGGAGAATCCCTATGATCATTTAGAGTCTNTATTACAGCATTTTGATTTAAAGTTTCAGAGAGAAAGAGAATATCACACTTAGTAGTTAAACAGAGTTTTTTTAAACGAGAAGAAGTTAAAGAAGGACCTACACCCTGACAATTCCATGAATGTATCTTCATATTGGAAACTCTGGGGGTACTGGGCCCCCCGCGCCTCCGTCGAAACCTTTATTCACTGAACATGAATCCACTGAAACAGTGCGTTGAGTCTTTTGTCGAAGTTGATTCAGGACCACCAACTCCTCAGCCGCTTCTGCTTTGTTGAAAGAACTCTCGAATTGTACTCGCTTACGCTTCATGAAAACAAATTCCGGTTGTGCATTGTCAGATATGTCATCAAGAAGGTTCTGCGAGTGGTTATGAGTAGCAAAACGTCCTGCGAACTTAGCATTCAAGTAGCGGATACGCTCAACCGTTAAGTCTTTATCCACGAAAACACTTGGTAGATTCTTGTTAACCCCGGTGTGTGTGCCATACCCCTGAACATGACCAATTGAAGGTGGTGGCATTTGCAAACCCGGGATGAGGGTTGCAGGGTCCACTGAAGGTAATGTATTTGCCTCGGACATATCCTTATCACCATCCTTGTGGTTCTCACCATCACTGTCATTGTCAGAATCCTCTGGTTCAGAATCATCAAAGCCAAGAGAGCATTCCTTCACATCATGTTTGAGTGACCCACATCTCGTACAGAAATTACGCAGTCTCTCAAAACAAAACTTGATTACTATATTCTCATCAGCAATGAATTGAATGTTCTTTTGAAAACGCAGGGGATCATCTATGTTCCAATTTATCTTAACACGAACAGCCCCCACTTGCATCTCATTCTCATTGTAATCAACATCAGAAACATAACCTAGTTTGTTCCCTACCCACCTAGCCGTATCATTGGTTAAGCAAAGTGTAGGAATACCTTGAATTTGTACCCAAAAAGGTATAATCTTCATGTTAGCATCACTTATGTTTGGGTACCAGCGGTGGGTGGTTACCATCCAATCGTTGAAAGACCAGGGACCCCTACGCAACACCAGATTCAGAGAGTCCTCAGACTGAAATCGGAATTGTGCTCGCCTTCCATCGAGAATCCGTCCGACACATTCATCGGGGAAACCCCAAACCCGTGGCATTTGGCGTATGAGGGCTCGCAGATTCTGCTTCCGTGGATTGACTGGAGTAACGACCAAAGTGTGCCGATTGACAGAGATTGCTCGATTGAGAAACTCCGGTGGAAGTGAAATTGGGGCATCATCAATGCCCAAATCAAGATCCTGAACGGATTTGCGGATATTGTCGCTCATTGTTGGTAATGGAATGGGAAGAACAGAAGGTTTTGAGAAGATGATAGAGGGAAAGCGTGGGAAATTTATGGATTTATAGGATGCCCATGGCGGTTTATATTGACGGTTATCTCCCGTGAAAGTTGGGAGAAACAAACTGTCAACAAAAACTGACAGAAATAAACCGCCTACATGAAATCCCAAACCATAATTGCAAGATTCCGTGGTCGGAAAGAAAGTCCTGATCAAAATTTCGATCGGAGAAATCAATTTGAAAGAAGGAAGAAGGCGATCGCCAGAGGAATCGCCGAGAGAGAAAAAATCCATTTTTTAAAATCGCAGATTGTTTATGTTATGACAGTTTTTTTTGTTTGCTTAAAAAAATCTGGTGTTTGATAACAGATTTATTAGATGTAAAATGTAAATATAGTGACAACAGATTTGTTTTAAGTGATATTTTTTTCTTTCAATCATATTTTTATTAATTAGATTTTTTTATAAATCACATTAAGAATGGTATTTTTAAACTCATATATTTAAAGCATATTTTATACATTAGAAAAACATCTTATTTTTATATATTATATTATATTTTCATAAATATTATTTTAATATTTTTATATACATCATTTTTTAGTTATAATTTCATACATATATTTAACTTATTTAAACTATATAATCTTAAATTTCATATTTTTAAATCATATCTTTATACATAATGTTTTGTAAACAATTTTTTGAATATTATACATTATTTTTTTCATTAATCGTATGTTTAAATCAAAATATTTAATACTATTATTTTTTTAGTTTTCGTTTTTCTATAAAAAAAAAAAAAACAAATTCTGAGTTTTTAGTCTTTTTACCTAAAATTTGTGTCATTCTAGTTATTGGATAGGATGAAGTGTTAATCTAGCAATTAATTGCCAAATTGGTGTCAAACTGGTATATTTTCACTTTAATTATTGCTTTGTTTAGTTCTGAAAGTTGTTAGTACCTTGTCATTTACTTTCTTTTGTCTTGCTTGCATTGTTAGATTGTTATTGCATTGTTAGTAACATTTAGAAATTAAAACCTTTCTTGTTAGCGTAGATTAAGCATTCATGTTTATTCCTAGTGTGTTGATCATTGCAAATTTAAGTTCGATAATTTAATTGATAAAAGTACTACATCAATTTGGCACCGTTGCCGGTTTGCAATCGTATTTAACCATTAGGATTTCATCTTTGCTTGAGACTAGGCCATTTAATTTTGCGCATATGATTAGCTTGACACATCTAGTTAAAAATATGAATTCTCTTTTTTTTGTTGTTACTAATTTATCTTCTTTGATTCTCTTATGCTTTCGAAGATACTCAAACAACAATAAGAAGAATGGGAAGACAAGGTCATTGAAGGTTTTGGCTGTAGACAATCAAACAAGCATTACTAAAGCTCCAAAACCTCAAGAACTGAGAAAAAATCCGACACAACTTTAAGAGAACACATCGACAATAGGAAGCTTTGATATAGAATTTACCATCCTCCAATAGAAGCCAATGCTTATGAAATCAAAGCAAGTTTGATTAGATTGATTCAAGATTCTAAATTCTTGGGACTAGCTTTGGAGAATCCCTATGATCATTTAGAGTCTTTTGAGAGGATCTGTGTTGCACATTTAGAATTGGAGGTGTGCCCAATGATAGTAACAAGCTCATCTTGTTTCCATTTTATCTTGGAGAAAACGCAAGCCGGTGGGAGAAAGCTATACCATCATGTTTGGTAAATTCTTGGGATGATTGTAAGAGGATCTTCCTTCTCAAGTTATACTCCAAACAAAAAAACAGTCCAAATGAGAAATGTCATAATGGGGTTTGAGCAAGGAATCTATGAAAGTTTTCATGAAGCATGGGAACGGCTAAAGGGTTACACTCGAGACTGCCCTCATCATAGATTCACCAAGGAAGCTATCCTTTGTATTTTGTATTGTGGAGTCAATAAAGAGCTAAAATTGTCATTGGATATGGCTAGCAAAGGGAGTTTTGCAAACCTTACAGTGGAACAAGGAGAGTTACTTGTTGAGAATCTAGCTCAAAGTGATGGTGGCTACAATGAAGGTTATGGGCATTCTTCAAGGGAGAGTGATGAGCTGAGAAATCCTCCACCTCAAGGAGATGACACTAACACCCTCCTTAGACAACTTCTTGAAGGGCAAGGAAATAGAGCTATTGAGCTTGCTTTACAAATGAAGGCTATGAAAACTAAGGTTTATGACGTCTANTGAAACTTGATTACTGTATTCTCATCAGCAATGAATTGAATGTTCTTTTGAAAACGCAGGGGATCATCTATGTTCCAATTTATCTTAACACGAACAGCCCCCACTTGCATCTCATTCTCATTGTAATCAACATCAGAAACATAACCTAGTTTGTTCCCTACCCACCTAGCCGTATCATTGGTTAAGCAAAGTGTAGGAATACCTTGAATTTGTACCCAAAAAGGTATAATCTTCATGTTAGCATCACTTATGTTTGGGTACCAGCGGTGGGTGGTTACCATCCAATCGTTGAAAGACCAGGGACCCCTATGCAACACCAGATTCAGAGAGTCCTCAGACTGAAATCGGAATTGTGCTCGCCCTCCATCGAGAATCCGTCCGACACATTCATCGGGGAAACCCCAAACCCGTGGCATTTGGCGTATGAGGGCTCGCAGATTCTGCTTCCGTGGATTGACTGGAGTAACGACCAAAGTGTGCCGATTGACAGAGATTGCTCGATTGAGAAACTCCGGTGGAAGTGAAATTGGGGCATCATCAATGCCCAAATCAAGATCCTGAACGGATTTGCGGATATTGTCGCTCATTGTTGGTAATGGAATGGGAAGAACAGAAGGTTTTGAGAAGATGATAGAGGGAAAGCGTGGGAAATTTATGGATTTATAGGATGCCCATGGCGGTTTATATTGACGGTTATCTCCCGTGAAAGTTGGGAGAAACAAACTGTCAACAAAAACTGACAGAAATAAACCGCCTACATGAAATCCCAAACCATAATTGCAAGATTCCGTGGTCGGAAAGAAAGTCCTGATCAAAATTTCGATCGGAGAAATCAATTTGAAAGAAGGAAGAAGGCGATCGCCAGAGGAATCGCCGAGAGAGAAAAAATCCATTTTTTAAAATCGCAGATTGTTTATGTTATGACAGTTTTTTTTGTTTGCTTAAAAAAATCTGGTGTTTGATAACAGATTTATTAGATGTAAAATGTAAATATAGTGACAACAGATTTGTTTTAAGTGATATTTTTTTCTTTCAATCATATTTTTATTAATTAGATTTTTTTATAAATCACATTAAGAATGGTATTTTTAAACTCATATATTTAAAGCATATTTTATACATTAGAAAAACATCTTATTTTTATATATTATATTATATTTTCATAAATATTATTTTAATATTTTTATATACATCATTTTTTAGTTATAATTTCATACATATATTTAACTTATTTAAACTATATAATCTTAAATTTCATATTTTTAAATCATATCTTTATACATAATGTTTTGTAAACAATTTTTTGAATATTATACATTATTTTTTTCATTAATCGTATGTTTAAATCAAAATATTTAATACTATTATTTTTTTAGTTTTCGTTTTTCTATAAAAAAAAAAAAAACAAATTCTGAGTTTTTAGTCTTTTTACCTAAAATTTGTGTCATTCTAGTTATTGGATAGGATGAAGTGTTAATCTAGCAATTAATTGCCAAATTGGTGTCAAACTGGTATATTTTCACTTTAATTATTGCTTTGTTTAGTTCTGAAAGTTGTTAGTACCTTGTCATTTACTTTCTTTTGTCTTGCTTGCATTGTTAGATTGTTATTGCATTGTTAGTAACATTTAGAAATTAAAACCTTTCTTGTTAGCGTAGATTAAGCATTCATGTTTATTCCTAGTGTGTTGATCATTGCAAATTTAAGTTCGATAATTTAATTGATAAAAGTACTACATCAATTTGGCACCGTTGCCGGTTTGCAATCGTATTTAACCATTAGGATTTCATCTTTGCTTGAGACTAGGCCATTTAATTTTGCGCATATGATTAGCTTGACACATCTAGTTAAAAATATGAATTCTCTTTTTTTTGTTGTTACTAATTTATCTTCTTTGATTCTCTTATGCTTTCGAAGATACTCAAACAACAATAAGAAGAATGGGAAGACAAGGTCATTGAAGGTTTTGGCTGTAGACAATCAAACAAGCATTACTAAAGCTCCAAAACCTCAAGAACTGAGAAAAAATCCGACACAACTTTAAGAGAACACATCGACAATAGGAAGCTTTGATATAGAATTTACCATCCTCCAATAGAAGCCAATGCTTATGAAATCAAAGCAAGTTTGATTAGATTGATTCAAGATTCTAAATTCTTGGGACTAGCTTTGGAGAATCCCTATGATCATTTAGAGTCTTTTGAGAGGATCTGTGTTGCACATTTAGAATTGGAGGTGTGCCCAATGATAGTAACAAGCTCATCTTGTTTCCATTTTATCTTGGAGAAAACGCAAGCCGGTGGGAGAAAGCTATACCATCATGTTTGGTAAATTCTTGGGATGATTGTAAGAGGATCTTCCTTCTCAAGTTATACTCCAAACAAAAAAACAGTCCAAATGAGAAATGTCATAATGGGGTTTGAGCAAGGAATCTATGAAAGTTTTCATGAAGCATGGGAACGGCTAAAGGGTTACACTCGAGACTGCCCTCATCATAGATTCACCAAGGAAGCTATCCTTTGTATTTTGTATTGTGGAGTCAATAAAGAGCTAAAATTGTCATTGGATATGGCTAGCAAAGGGAGTTTTGCAAACCTTACAGTGGAACAAGGAGAGTTACTTGTTGAGAATCTAGCTCAAAGTGATGGTGGCTACAATGAAGGTTATGGGCATTCTTCAAGGGAGAGTGATGAGCTGAGAAATCCTCCACCTCAAGGAGATGACACTAACACCCTCCTTAGACAACTTCTTGAAGGGCAAGGAAATAGAGCTATTGAGCTTGCTTTACAAATGAAGGCTATGAAAACTAAGGTTTATGACGTCTATGGTGATCTACATGCCAAGATGGAATATTGGGGTTGGGATTATATGTTCGAAAGATGGAAAGATATGTGATTAAATTAACTACAAGTTGGGAATCTTGAAAGGACCATGAGGGATGAAGATCTCTTCGTGCTCATATCTGCAGGGATCCTGGGACCTATGTTTCTTTTGGTTATGGCTACGTTTTCTTTGCTAATAACTATGATGGTAATTACCAATATTACTCTCTCTTCTTTGTTCTTATTTTTTGCAAAACATCCTTACTTCGATGCTCATAAAGTTATGTTTTTGCTTTTGGTCCCGGTCGGTGACAGCTGAAAAAGCACTAGTAAAGCTAAACTTGGTTAGTTTTAAGAGAAATTCCATTAGAATTATGTATTACAGCCAAAATATAAGTTTCAACCAAGTTGGTAATATATTCATCAAGGTACTAATCATTTGGCTCTTTTTTTTTTTTTTTTTTTTTTTTTTTTTTTTTTTTTTNCAGACTGAAATCGGAATTGTGCTCGCCTTCCATCGAGAATCCGTCCGACACATTCATCGGGGAAACCCCAAACCCGTGGCATTTGGCGTATGAGGGCTCGCAGATTCTGCTTCCGTGGATTGACTGGAGTAACGACCAAAGTGTGCCGATTGACAGAGATTGCTCGATTGAGAAACTCCGGTGGAAGTGAAATTGGGGCATCATCAATGCCCAAATCAAGATCCTGAACGGATTTGCGGATATTGTCGCTCATTGTTGGTAATGGAATGGGAAGAACAGAAGGTTTTGAGAAGATGATAGAGGGAAAGCGTGGGAAATTTATGGATTTATAGGATGCCCATGGCGGTTTATATTGACGGTTATCTCCCGTGAAAGTTGGGAGAAACAAACTGTCAACAAAAACTGACAGAAATAAACCGCCTACATGAAATCCCAAACCATAATTGCAAGATTCCGTGGTCGGAAAGAAAGTCCTGATCAAAATTTCGATCGGAGAAATCAATTTGAAAGAAGGAAGAAGGCGATCGCCAGAGGAATCGCCGAGAGAGAAAAAATCCATTTTTTAAAATCGCAGATTGTTTATGTTATGACAGTTTTTTTTGTTTGCTTAAAAAAATCTGGTGTTTGATAACAGATTTATTAGATGTAAAATGTAAATATAGTGACAACAGATTTGTTTTAAGTGATATTTTTTTCTTTCAATCATATTTTTATTAATTAGATTTTTTTATAAATCACATTAAGAATGGTATTTTTAAACTCATATATTTAAAGCATATTTTATACATTAGAAAAACATCTTATTTTTATATATTATATTATATTTTCATAAATATTATTTTAATATTTTTATATACATCATTTTTTAGTTATAATTTCATACATATATTTAACTTATTTAAACTATATAATCTTAAATTTCATATTTTTAAATCATATCTTTATACATAATGTTTTGTAAACAATTTTTTGAATATTATACATTATTTTTTTCATTAATCGTATGTTTAAATCAAAATATTTAATACTATTATTTTTTTAGTTTTCGTTTTTCTATAAAAAAAAAAAAAACAAATTCTGAGTTTTTAGTCTTTTTACCTAAAATTTGTGTCATTCTAGTTATTGGATAGGATGAAGTGTTAATCTAGCAATTAATTGCCAAATTGGTGTCAAACTGGTATATTTTCACTTTAATTATTGCTTTGTTTAGTTCTGAAAGTTGTTAGTACCTTGTCATTTACTTTCTTTTGTCTTGCTTGCATTGTTAGATTGTTATTGCATTGTTAGTAACATTTAGAAATTAAAACCTTTCTTGTTAGCGTAGATTAAGCATTCATGTTTATTCCTAGTGTGTTGATCATTGCAAATTTAAGTTCGATAATTTAATTGATAAAAGTACTACATCAATTTGGCACCGTTGCCGGTTTGCAATCGTATTTAACCATTAGGATTTCATCTTTGCTTGAGACTAGGCCATTTAATTTTGCGCATATGATTAGCTTGACACATCTAGTTAAAAATATGAATTCTCTTTTTTTTGTTGTTACTAATTTATCTTCTTTGATTCTCTTATGCTTTCGAAGATACTCAAACAACAATAAGAAGAATGGGAAGACAAGGTCATTGAAGGTTTTGGCTGTAGACAATCAAACAAGCATTACTAAAGCTCCAAAACCTCAAGAACTGAGAAAAAATCCGACACAACTTTAAGAGAACACATCGACAATAGGAAGCTTTGATATAGAATTTACCATCCTCCAATAGAAGCCAATGCTTATGAAATCAAAGCAAGTTTGATTAGATTGATTCAAGATTCTAAATTCTTGGGACTAGCTTTGGAGAATCCCTATGATCATTTAGAGTCT
>NC_025704.1:22087546-22099172 GCF_000633955.1 Camelina sativa | reverse complement strand
TTTTTTTTTTTTTTTTTTTTTTTTTTTTTTTTTTTTTTTTTTTTTTTTTTTTCTGTTTAGTATAACCCTATTTGACGCTGTTTAAGATTTGTTATGTGTCTAGAATCTTGACAAGACTATTGATCACGAAGCACTCCATAATATTTTTTCCGACTCTGGACTCAATGTAAGAAGCAAAGTAGCTACAGATGCTGATGCATCTGGTCAATCAAAAGGTTTTGGCTTTGTTCAGTACAACACTATCTGGACATATGAATGGAATGCTTCTTAACAATACGAAAGTATTCGTCCAATCTTTTCTCCAGAGTATTTCTTAAAGCTTTAAAGAAATCTTCTTCAATGTTGTTGTCAAAAAAATCCCCTAAAATATGATTGAAACAGAACAGAACACAAATTTTTCAAAAGTTTGGACCGACAACGAGTTGTGAGATCAAAATAAATGATCAAGGAAAGTCGAAGAGGTTCAGATATGTTAATTTTGTAAATCCAGATGATGCAGCTATATCTGTCGAGGCTTTGAATGAGAAGAAGCTTTGTTACTACAAGAAGTGGTTTGTTGGGAAATCCGAAGAGAAGTATGAGATGGCATTAGTAATGAACCAACATTTGAAGAATTAATGTCGCAGAAAGATCTCACGGTTCCAACAGCTTGTGTGTTAAGAAGTTAGATAAAAGCATAACTGATGAAATCCTCAAGTTTTTTTTTCTCCTTATGGAACTATATTATGCAAGGTTTGTATTTCTTTACATAGAATATGTGAGTCGTTGTTTTTAAGATTTCTTTTTTCTTTTTTTACATATATGTTTTTGCATGTGGATAGGTTATGAGAGACTGTAGTGGAGTGAGTAAAGGATCAGGCTTTGTTGCGTTTTCGAAACCAAAGAAAGCTTCTAACACTACAAGAAAACAAGTAATTTACGACTGCACTTTTAGTCGCTAATTCATATATGACGACTACGTTACGACTAATCACTGTTGTCGTAAAACGTTAGTCGGTAAGAAAATTTAGTCGTAAATTAGTTGGTAAATAGCGACTAAATTACGACTAATCCACGTAGTCGTAACATTAGTCATAATATTGTCGTAAATTTTTACGACTGTTTGGTGACGATGTTACGATTAATATAAATGTGAGCAGTAGTAGTGTACGTGTAGTCATAATGCAGTCGGTAAATATTTACGACTATTTGATGACAGTTTAACGATTAATGCGATGTGAAAAAGATTAGTTTGAGAATAGTTGTGATTTAGTCGTTAAATGTAGAGACTATATGGCTACTACGTAACGACTATTTGACGACTGTGTTGCGACTATTTAAAGCCAGATTTAATGACTGTTTGAAGTCTATAGAGATTAAAAACCAGAATCTTTACTTTTTTGTTTCGTTTATAATTCAAATTTATAATCAAAGAAAGCCCTAAAATTTGCATTTTTAATAACCAAAAGTTAACCATAATTGTAATAAGTACACCACATTAGCAATAACAAAAAGAGAGAACCATATTTACAACAACCAAAAGAGATAACCAAAATGATCAATCCTAAAACTATGATTTTCTCAAGTGACAAGGAACAACACATCATCCCAAATTGTCAAGTTCATTAGAGTAAGAAAAAGAGATAAGTAGCCTAAGAAGTAACCTAAGGAGGAAATGCTCTTTATGTTGGAGGGTCGATTGATGCATCACTTGATTCAGACTCATGGAATTCGACAAAGGCCGGATCAAGTTTGCGCATGAACTTTTCCAAGTGCTCTATCTTCTTATGTTGCTCAGCCACAACTTTGGACTGTTCTGCTTCACGAGCAGCAATCTCAGCATCACGTTTTGTATTATAGGCAACTTGTTCTTCAATGATACGATGAGCTTCCTTCATTTGCTCTTGCAATGCAACAAACGATGACGACTCTCCTTGTTGATAGCTCTTGCCATTGAGAAGATCCTGAAGATGATCCTTGAGGCTTCCGAGCCGAAAAATATTACCTCGTGAATCCTTCTCAGTGGACTGAGAAAAGAAAAGGTGAAACTGTAAATAAAGAATATGAAAGTTAAAGACTCTTTAAATATAGATTGTGAGAAATGTAACTTTCCTTGAAGAAAGATGGCCGTATAATCTTCTGCTGTGAGCTCTTGAACTCGTGAAGGATCGGACTCGATCTCAGATAGCTTAGCTTGTAAGTTTTTCTCATAAGTTGTAAAGATCTTCTCGGCCTTGCAATCGACATACGTACCATCTGGCTTTGTATGAGTCTCTTAGAAAACCTCACCAAGAGTCACTGGTCTCCCAAGTTTTTCTTCCTGGAATATTACAAAAACAAAGAAAAGGGTTAAGACATAAGTTTAAGTTGCAAAGGTGTAAGAAAAATACATAAGTTACTCACCAAGCCTTGTTTGACTTGTTGATACGATGTTGGCCCAGATAAGTGCATGTGAGGACCGGGACCATTACAGTCTGACATACGAGCATTGGAATAGATTCGACTCTTTTCCTGTGCTTCTTCAGTATCCCACTGAGAAACCATTGTTTTCCACAGTTCACCCTCAATCCATTTAGGTCGCACTTGACTAGTCCTAGCATCGCTAACCATGTTTTTCATCCGTCGTTGGCATATCTCATAGAAATACTGTTGCACTATCCCTATTATCAAAGGATCCCAAGTGTGTGTTTTCTAGGAAAAAAAGGAAAATAGAATTAAGTTAGTACCTCAGAACATAAAACTATACCGCAAACTCAATGAAGTATCTTTCTCGTCTCTCCGGAGGCACACATGACCAATTGTAGTATGGTCCATCAAATTTGTTTGTAAAAACTTTAGTAATCTTCCGAACCAGTTGTGATTTAGCATCACGAGTAAACCTCAGATAACATAAGAATCAAGTCAGTTTGACATCACGAGTAAACCTCATAACATAAGAATCAAGCGAGAAGCAAACATCAAACAAGATGCAAACCAATAACAAATTTGTTTGTAAAAACTTTAGTAATCTTCCGAACCAGTTGTGATTTAGCATCACGAGTAAACCTCAGATAACATAAGAATCAAGTCAGTTTGACATCACGAGTAAACCTCATAACATAAGAATCAAGCGAGAAGCAAACATCAAACAAGATGCAAACCAATAACAAATTTGTTTGTAAAAACTTTAGTAATCTTCCGAACCAGTTGTGATTTAGCATCACGAGTAAACCTCAGATAACATAAGAATCAAGTCAGTTTGACATCACGAGTAAACCTCATAACATAAGAATCAAGCGAGAAGCAAACATCAAACAAGATGCAAACAAATAACAAACATGTCTTTCGACCAATAACAGACATGAAACACTAAGAGTGTTACTACAATCAGATGCAAACCAATAACAGACATGAAACCCTAAGAGTATTTACTACAATCAGACAACAAAAATCAACCAACTAACTAGAGCACGGTTCTAAAATTATGAAAAATAGACATACCAAGTCATTTATGCTTCGGTTCCGGAGATAGGACGGTGGTAAAGTTATGATGGTCCGCCACCATAAGTATCGCGTTTAGAGCCCTCAATGTGTCCTCCTGGAGTTCCGGCAACACTGGATCTGACTCTGCGAAGTTGTTACCTTGAGAAGAAGGATGAATTTGAGTGTGAGAGGCTGCGTTTGGAGATCTCGCAGAATCTTCCAATGGATTCGATTGAACCGGTGGATTGTTCATAACTTTGGTTGATGACCGAGTTGGATGGTTTTCACCAACTCGATTCACGGAGTTCTGAAATAGGATCTGCGGTGGTGGATAGTTTCAGACTTGCGGTGCCGCAGATGTCGATAGTTGGGGAGAAACACGGACTTGTTCTTGAGGTATCTGAGGCGTAGGATTTTCAGCCGCTGGCGTGAAGTTGTATTAAGGCGGTAGAGGGTTGATTCTTCTCACCTTAGACGGAGGATTAGAGCCTCCGGGTCTGAGAGAAGCGTTGGGGGCAACATTTCTCTTGCGTCCAGGCTTCTTAACAAGAGGCATCATAAGCGTTGAAGAAGAAGAACAAGAATGATAGAGAGAAATCGAAGATTAGGGTTTCAGAGATAGGTTTAGAGAGATATCGGCGAAGAAGAAGAAGAACAAGAAAGGTGAGAATGGTTAGAGATTAAGGTTGATGATTAGGGTTAGGTCGTGTGTGATAGGCCGATAATAGACCGCGTAAATGGATTTTGTGTTTAATTAACCCAAACATTTTTAAAATAGTCGCATATCAGTCCCTACTTAGTTGGTATATACAAAGACAATTTTATTTGAAAAGGCTGGGCTTGTTTGGAGTCCATAATCTGGTCCACCGCATAATTGGACCGCGTAAATGGATTTCGTGTTTAATTAACCCAAACATTTTCAAAATAGTTGCTTATCAGTCCCTACTTAGTTGGTATATACAAAGACAATTTTATTTGAAAAGGCTGGGCTTGTTTGGAGTCCATAATCTGGTCCACCGCATAATTGTGGTATTTAAACCCAAATATTTTGATCCTTTAAAACCAGTGGCTTAATTTAATCCTTTTAAAACCATATAATTTAATTTATATATTTTTAAACATAAAATTTAATATATATTACATATAAAACCATATAATTTAGTTTATAAATTTTTAAACATAAAATTTAATATATATTACATATTATTACACTACAAGAAAAAACGTCTTTTGCGATGGACGAATATATAGCGAATCCCTCGCAAATCGACAAAAGCGAGAGATTTGCGAGGAAATTCCGTTCCTCGAAAATCGGTCAACGTTGCAATTCCCTCGCAACTTTTGCGAGGAACAATTGTCCCTCGCAAATCCCACACATATTGCGAGGAACTACTTTTCTAGCAATATCCTAGCAATTCTGTATCTAGTAAATCCCTAACAAATTTACGATGCTTTTGCAATTAATATTTCTGTCGCAAATTAGAATAACAGTATAAAAAAAAATTAAAATTTTCATTTCGGTAAGGTTAATTAGAATTAAACATGTAATTAAAATTAAACCTGTAATTAAATTTAAACCTTAAACTTATACAAATTAAATCTGTAATTAGAAGTACTAAGTTTACAAAATAAGTTAACAAAACATAATAACCGATTTTGTTCTACACAAAACAATACATATGAGAGGATAAAGAGAGTTCATCAGTGTTTACTGTCTGGTGGTTCCATCTCCGGTCGCAGGTCTGGCCGGTGAATCTTCTCGGTGAAATCTAGCAGCAAAGTCTGGATCTTTTGATGCAAGATAATCAAAGTATGCATCATAACTATGCATCTTCTCTGAATCTTCTTGCATCTTCTCTGCATTGGCCTGTAGTTGAGTTGCCTGAGTTGCAAGAACAGGTTCGGCAGCAGCAAGCTTCGCAGCTAGAACAAGTGGATCTTCAGAAGGAGGAGGCGGTTGACCAATCTGAGCTGAAGATGCTTCTGCTTGCATGTTACCAACCCCATATATCCGGTTCTTTTTCTTCGGAGCAACCTGCCAACAAAACATATACATACCATAAGTGTTTACACAAACATAAACATAAAACATAAACATATACACACATAGTTTACACAAACACAAACATTAACATAAACAATGAAGCATGTTTTACTTCGGCATAAATTTGGTTCTTCACAGTTAGTGATAAACCGCCAGAAGCACTACTCTCCATGTTATCCGCTGATAATAGCTCAGACTCAGCTTCAGCTATCTTTGACGACACTTCATTGTACACCTTCTCAGACAGTCCATCAACAAACGACCCATCAGGTTTCTATGAGTGTCTTCTAGTACTCGCAGGAAATCAGGTAGTGGCTCACCAGTACTCTCAGACTAAAAACAGAGAAATGAAACAACTATATTACTATATTATAGATATGATATGATTAATGAACTTGTGTTAAACAGAGATACTTACAAGCTTTCGTGCTCGGGCTTTAAAAGAGGTCTGACCAGAACGGTGCTTATGTATTCCAGTGCTATCAGGATCACCATAGCGAGCATTACGGCTATTGATACTCTTTGCTTCTGATTTTGGTTCACACCAAAACTTGACCAAGCCATCCCATACGGTAGGATGAGGCCACCGCGGCATTGCGTCATTACCTTTCTTCTTCCACTTACCCTTCCACCGAGACACTTGATCACTCATCTGGGTCTTTAACTTCTTTTCAAACTCAGCTCTAACTCTTCCATTAATGGACGCATCCCAGTTATATGTTTGCTTGTAAAGACATAACATGAATCATAATCAGAATCAGAACCAGAATCAAGTGATAAACACACAAAATCTGTATTTTAAACACATCAACAAATCTGTAACTTACCGCAAAAGTTTCAAACAACCGGACCTAGTGTTTGGGTCCAATTGGCATGAGCTGATTTGAAATCTCTTTCAAAAATGGCCCGAACAGTAGCAGCAACCAAAGAATCCTGGTCAAACCTACAAAACATAAGATAAAAGGAATGAGGATCATTGAAAATACAAAACATAAAGATAAACTATAGGTTAGATACATAACATTCTCACCAGAGAATACCCGGAGGTCGCTTAGGATCCAGTTTTGGTAAGCCAGCATGCCCGGGACTTGCAAGTAACTCTTCCAAAGTGAAAAAAGTTTGTGAGACAGACATACTGTTGACATGCGAAGTTGCTGAGGAGGAAGATCATTTTGCACCCCCGCAAAGGTTGCATTACAATTATCTTGTGTTGTCGGTGAGGTTCCCTGAGAAGAAGTGGGAGAAGGTACCCTTTGAGCAGAGCCAGTAGAGCGTATCCCTCGAGCAGAGATGGGAGGAAATAACCCTTGAGATGATATGAACCGGGTGTAAACATTTTGGTTTACAGACCCGTTTTGGTCTGGAGAAGCCATCTGAAAGTAAAATTCAATAAAATTATTAGAAACCCTTAAATCAAAATTAATAAGAATCAAATAAATTAAAGTTAAACCTAAACACTAAAACCAAAATTCTATAAAATTATACAAAAAACAAATTAAACTCAAAATTTGAATCCTAAAATCAAAACCATAAAATTGAAACCCTAAAATTGAAACCCTAAAATTGAAACCCAAAAATTGAAATTGAACACGAAATAAGAACCCTAAACTCGAAATTAGAATCCTAAACTAAAAATTGACCCCCAAATCATAACCCTAAAATAAAAATCTAAACCCTAAACTAACAAGACTTTCAGATCGAGAGAATAGGAAGAGTAACTGGAGATAGAGAAGAGAGGAGAAGACTCACCGGAGATAGAGGGGAGAGGAGGAGACAGTCACCGGAGACGAGATGATATAGAGAGAAGAGAGGGACAGTAACCAGAGACGAGAGGAGATAGAGAGAAGCGTAGGACAGTCGCCGGAGAAGAGAGAAGATGCAGAGAGGTGGTTAATCGGTGAAGAGAGGTGGAAATAGATCGGAGAAGAGAGGAATTAGGGTTGGAGGTTTTTTGCAGGTTTTTTGCGGCTACGGATTAGTCGAGGTTTGAGCTACGCAAAAGTTGCTAGGGATTAGCTAGGGTCCCTTGCAAATCTCTAGCAAACATATAAAAAATATGTAATTTATATTTCCAGAATTTGCGAGAGAATTGCGAGAGACCCTATAAAAAATATTTCCAGAATTTCCAAACATATAAAAAATATGTAATTTATATAAGAATTATATGAGAATATTGAGAATTGCAAACATATAATGTCATTAGGGTTAAAGTTCAAGGGTTTAAAGTTGTAATTTGCGAGGGAATTGCTATGATTTGGGATATTTGCGATGCATTTCCGATGAATTTGCGACTAATTTAGGGTTTAGGATTTGAAATTGTCATTTGTGCCCTATCTCTGATTATAAATCTTGGATTCATCTTTTTAATCATTAATAGTAATGTAATTAGTCTTTAGGATTTAGGGTTCAAGGGTTTAAAGTTGTCATTTGCGAGGGAATTGCTATGATTTTAGAAATTCGATGGATTTGCGACTAATTTGCTATGCAACTAACAAATCCATCGCAAATTTGTCGCAAACCTTGAATACCTTATTTATAAAAACCATCAAAATAATTTTAAAAAATTAGTCAAATAAACTTTCAAGTATATTATAAGGTCCAATAGGCCCATCATACTCTTTTCTATCATCAAACTTTCCAAAATTGTCCAATTTTGCATCTTCCTCTAATCATTAACTATCTTCTACACTATCTCATATATATGTTCATTACATTGGGACAAATATTTGACAAATATTCCAAAATTGTCCAATTCTCCAAAAATTTGTGTTGCACTGCCCTATCTTTGATTATAAGTGTTGGATTCATCTTTTTAATCATTAATAGTAATGTAATTAGACCATCTCCAATGATTTTCCCTATTTTTTCCTCTATAAGGGCATCTCCAACAGTCCTCTATTTTTGCCTCTATAATAGAGTTCCTTTATTATAGAGGTGAATTTTACTTCAATGGTCCTCTATTTTCACCTCTAAAATAGAAATTGCTATTTTTTCCTCTATTTATAGAGGAACCCTGTTTTTTTTTACAAAGGTTCCTCTATAAATAGTGGGAAAAATAGCAATCTCTATTTTAGAGGTGAGAATAGAGGACCATTGGAGTAAAACTTACCTCTATTATAGAGTTCCTCTATTATAGAGGCCAAAATAGGGAAAACCATTGGAGATGGTCTAATAGAGGAACTCTATAATAGAGGTGAGTTTTACTCCAGTGGTCCTCTATTCTCACCTCTAAAATAGAGATTGCTATTTTTTCCTCTATTTATAGAGGAACCTTTGTAAAAAAAAAAAAGGATTCCTCTATGAATAGAGGAAAAAATAACAATCTTTATTTTAGAGTTGAGAATAGAGGACCATTGGAGTAAAACTCACCTCTACCATTGGAGATGTCCTTAATCTTTAGGGTTTAGGGTTTGAAATTGTCATTTGCGAGGGAATTGCTGATTTCTTCATTTGCGATGGATTGGCGACTAATTTGCTATTTATCTAGCAAATCAGTCGCAAATTTGTCGCAATCCGTGTATATTTAATTTATAAAAACCATCAAAATAATTTTAAAAGTTAGTAAAATTAACTTTCAAGTATATTATAAGGTCCAATGTCTCATCATACTCTTTTCTATCATCTTTTTAATCATTAATAGTAATGTATTAGTAATGTATTTTAGAATAATTCACCTTATGAACACATTGAAATATATTTTAGAATAATTATATTAAGTTTTGTAAGATTTATAAAAAAATAATTTCCTAATTTTGCAATGGATTTGCTATGGCTATCGCAAATCACTCGCATGTCCATAGCAATTTTGCTACGGATACTGTTTTCGCAAATGCGTCGCAATATTGCGATAGATTTGCGAGGAAGGTGACCTTCCCTGCGAATTTGTCGTAAATGCCTCGCAAATGAGCAGCGAATTTGCAACGACTGGCTTCCTCGCAGTTTTGCGAGGGAGTTTGTAACGCCCCCAAACCGCTCTATGGCCACAAAGGCCATCGGACGACCACAGGACGCCACGATGTGGGAATTGCACTAGGGTGATCCGGTCGAGGGACGGAAGCTGCAGACTTCCCGACCGGTCCTCCCTGGCACAACTCCACCCGCGACCGAGACTATGTAGGCTTTGCAACCCTTGTGGCCTGGTGCGTTGTGTCAGCCCGGACAAGGCCGAGTATCATTTGCAACTTGCCATGTTTTCCTGAAAACCGAATATATTACTTTAATAAAATATTTCATCAAAATAAATCATCAAAGCAATATATAAAGATAGTCGGAAAATATTTACATACGAAAATAGGGTTTTACAAGCACAAAAGAAAAACCCTATCCGGTACCCTAACGTTCGCTCCGGCACTAGACTCACTTAGGCTTCCCTGCAAGACCAAAATATTATCATGAGTAATCTAAGATTACTCAGTAAGCCTGGGTACACCTTTCCTAAACAGGATACTACTTCCCCAACCCGACTACCCCAGCAAGCAAAGAAAACAAGCAAGAAACAAACAAGCAAGTTATCAAAGCAACGCAACAAAAGCAATAGCAGAAGCAAAACAACAAACAAGCAAGAGAGGTTAGATCACTACGACTCAACTCGAAAGATCTAGACTTGCTACACTACGAGAAAGACAACCTAAGGAAACAAGGAACTACTTGGACACCTTAGACTCTTACCTCTTACGCGACTCGCTAAGACGACTAGAATAAACAAGGGACACTTGAACTATCCTAGACTCTTAGACTACACACAGCATGCAAAGACGAATAGACATAAACAAGGGACACTTGAATACTCTAGACTCTTTACACTTAGGGCCCATCGATAATCTGTTCCGTTCCAATCCTTCCCCATGCCGAGACCACAAAGTTCTCCGGCATGTGCCCATCTTTAGCTACATCGTCATGTAGCGGTTACGCTGGTAGCTAGCCAGCCGTAACATTGTCTTGCGCGAGTGGTCGTTGAGAACTCTCGTGAAACATATGCTTTTGGAAACATAAATATCGACACACTACTCTAGCTAAGACTCGAGAAACAAATTCAAGAGGCTAAGCTAAAATAAAACACACAACAACAATTCAAGCACTGATTAAACAAGCACACAAGCAAGAAATCAAGCAAGAAATAAACATGCAATAATCATACAAGAAGCAAGAACAAAATCAAGCAACCTATGATTATTCTACATGCATGCAAACAATATAAGCAACTTAAGCGAAATTATGCAACAAGTTCTAATATGCATGCAACCAATTAAGATTTAACCATTTAAATCCAAAATCCCAAATTAACATGCAACCTATCCAATTTACTTATTTAAATCCCTAAGGTTCGATTAAGCATGTTATAACCTCGATTAAAATTATGCAAAATAATGCAAAAATACTTAATCATCTAATCATGCATGCAACCAGATTTCAACAAGAATATATTCAGGTAAATCTAGGTTCATTTAAGCATGCAACTATATCCAAATTTTAAGTCCCAATTTACTTAAAATGCATCCAAATTCAACATGCATGGTGATTCAAGTTAGATGTGCATTTAAACATTTCACTAAGATGATTCCTACCAAATTATGCATGCAACCAATTTAAACCAAATCTACATGCATCTATACTATATGCATTACCGCAGACTCACCTTTCGCGCGTCGACGATGATTACCCGGACTTCACTGCACCACACGATCAGACAGTCTTCGCGTCGTCAGCTCCCCGCTCCTTCGACCGTTCGGTTCTCGTCTTACTCGATCAAACCGCGTCTCGCTCCCGATCTCTCTTTTCGACACAACCGCTGTCTCCTTTCGATGATCTCTTCGATAGAAACTCCTTTTCTTCGACAGCTTGTTCTCGACACTAACTCCGTGTTTTCTCGATGATCACTCGATGAACCACCGTCTATTCTCGATGATCTCTTTGACAGAAACTCCTTCTTTTACTCGACAATTTCTTGATCGCGACAGCTCCCTCTATCGATAGCTTCGATCGCAGCAACTCCGCTTCTCGACGCAAGCGTTTCTCCTTCGATCTTTCTCTCGATCGCTCTTGAGCTTCCTCTCGGCAACTCTCTTGATTTCTCTCTCGACAATCTCTCTTGTTCCTCTCTTGACTTTGAGAGAAAACAAGCTTAAGTGTTTAAGTGTTTAG